>NW_026117312.1:0-17320 GCF_001640805.2 Lates calcarifer | reverse complement strand
CTGTGGAGTTTGACAGTGAGAACACAGCCAATCAGAGTGAAGCCATCCCAGACACTCAGACTACAACTCCCAGTCCTGTTGTGGTTGATGCTCCAAAGACAAACACTGTGGTCACTGACCTCTCTGATGACATGTCACATGAAGCAGCGATCTTATGTCACTCAGCGTCACGCACATGATCAATCTTTCAGGATAAGACACAGACAACTGATGAAACTAATAATGAGAGACAGATATAACAACAATCTTACATTTAAAATTCTGCACAACATGAGATGTGCCATGAAAATAAAGAGGAAATACAGACGGATAAACAGACAAACCCCAGAAAGTGACCACAGTTTGATCAAAGAGGCCATATCTGTTTTTCAGATCACATATAAATGCCGGCCCCACTTACGTCTGCACTGTCTGTCATAAAGCTTCATTTGAGAACCAGGTGAAACTCAAAGGTCAAAGGTCAGATTATGTCAAAAATGCAGAAGTGGCTGCTGAATGTCTGACAGGAAAATATGTTCATGTTTGTGATGACGCTGCAGAAATGAACAGTGTAAAGTTCCTGATGAGAGAAAGGATGAATGGATCTGTCACACCCCTGATGATCATCTTAAAAAGGAGCCCATGCTCTTCTGGCTGTAGCAACAACATGGAGCTGGTTGATATTCCACCTGAGCTGTGTGACTCAACATTTTGGAGAGACATCTGATCGCCAAGTGTTTTCCATTTGCTAAGATCATCCCACTTCCAAAAGACAGACAGAGAGCAATACGTGGTAATGTTGGTGGTGTGTGTCCCATCTGAGGTGCAGGAAACAGTTGAAGCGTTTACCCAGACTGAGAAGTGAGTCTCAAGTCCTGAGAGTCAAACTGAAGAGACAACTGTGTTACAGAGGTCATCAGCTGTTCCAGACTGTCCACCTGGTCTAAACTGCTACAGGCCCTGAATAAACTCAAACCACATTCACCCACAGTATGGAGGACATAAGTATCAGAGATGAGGCTGAGCTGTGTGACCCCACACTCCCTGATGATGAGGAGGATGATGATGATGATGATGATGATGAGGATGATGATGATGATGATGATGATGATGATGATGAGGATGAGGATGATGATGATGATGATGAGGATGATGATGATGATGATGAGGATGATGATGATGATGATGATGATGATGATGATGAGGATGATGATGATGATGATGATGATGAAACAATGGATGAAGAAACAATGGATGATAATGATTATAATGAGGATGATCTAATGGAAACTGACAGGTTGGAGAATGATGCACTTCATGAGGCAGAGCATGAGCCTGATAATGAGCAGGATGCTGACATGTTGTCCTGTGATGGTGAACAGCCAAAAGAGCAGAGTGATGATAGAGATGACTCAGAACAAGAAGGAGACCTGCCCAATGGTGGATTTGCACTGGACTCATGCCTTCAGCCCACTGATGTTGCAGAGGAGATATTATCTTTTAGTGAAGGGATCTACTCTGTTGCCCCGCTGAGAGAAACAGTCCAGTTGGCTTTTTCAAAACACCTAAACTGGAGGCCATGGCTTTCCCTGTTCAGCTCCCTACAGGTGAAAACACACTGGATGAAAAGAGATTGATTAAAGTTTCACCAAGCAGTTATTTCAAAGCCAGACTTTTCTGTGTTGATGATCGTTTTGCCAGAGACACAAACTACCTGTTCTTTGCACAGTTTTGTGACTGAAATACACTTGGCTACTTCCAGCATGACAGTACAGCTAAGGAAAGGAAAGCCTCTGACCAGAGATGGACGTAAAATAACCTCAGGAATGTTACAAGATAAACGTGAGGTGGAGAGACTGGTGCGTAATAAAGATGCCGTCAGATTCATGCAGCCACTGAGAGGAACTCCAGCCTATTGGGAGAAAACAACAAGAGATCTTTTTGCCATGATCAGACAGCTGGGAACTCCCACATTCTTTTGCACATTCTTAGCAGCTGAAATGCGTTGGCCTGAAGTGATCGAGGCGATAAAGAGACAGCAAGGAGAGGATGTTGATTTTGAAGGGCTTGACTGGTCAGCAAAGTGTGACATACTGAGAAGTAACCCTGTGACAGCCATGCGCATGTTTGATAAGTGTGTTGAGGCGTTATTCAGAGATCTGCTCTTGTCTCCTGCTCAGCCCCTCGGCAAAGTTGTTGACTACTTTTACAGAGTTGAGTTTCAGCACAGAGGGAGTCCGCACATTCACTGTCTCATATGGGTAGAAGGTGCACCTGTGTTTGAGGAGGATGATGACCAGACTGTGTGTGACTTTGTGTCCAGATACATCACAGCTGAGCTGCCTGACCCACACAGACAACCTGCACTGCATCAGAAAGTCAAAGAGGTTCAAATGCACAGTAAAAAACCACTCAAAAGACATGTTTCAGAAGTCTGGGCTCTGGTTGTAGATTTGGATTTCCCAAGCCACCATGCAGAAAGACAATGATCGTCAGACCTGATGATGATGATGATGATGATGATGATGCTGCACTGGACCTGCTAACACCAAAGACTAAGCTCAGACCACTCAACCAGCTGCTGAATGAACCTGAAAGTGCCTCCCTGAGTTTGGAGCAGCTCCTGGCTCGATGTCAGTTAACAGTCGAGGAGTATCACCAGTGTCTGCGGAAGATAAACAAATCCTGTGCTCTATACTGAAACGTGACCCAAAGGACTGCTGGGTAAATGGATATAATCCACATCTACTTGAGGCCTGGGATGCTAATATTGATGTCAGTTACATTCTCAATGCATATTCATGCATCATGTACCTCACCAGCTACATAACAAAGCAAGAGTCTAAACTGTCTGAGTACCTCAAAACAGTCATTGAGAACTCAAACAGGGACCATGTCAATGAATGTGATGAGATGAGAGAGGTCATGCAGGCTTATTCCAAAAAGAGAGAGATCAGTGCTCAGGAGTGTGTGAGCCGTGCCTGTGGCCTTCACATGAAACAGTGTTCACGTGCTGTCGTGTTCATACAACAGATGACAACCCACTGAAAATGAGTCGCCCCCTCTCGTACCTGGAGAGCACAACAGCAGAGTGTTCAAATGTGTGGATGACATCTTTGACCGACAAATACAAATCCAGACCTGAAACAGCAGAGTTTGAACAGATGTGTGGATGACTTTGCGTCAACATGCAGGTTTGTCAGCAGAGAAAAGGTAAAAATGTTGTGCCCCTGCTAAATGACATGGGATTTGAAAATGATAAGCCTGCCGTCATCAGATTTCACTGCTGCTCACAGAAAAAACATCCTGAGCAATTTTATGGAACACTTCTAAAACTATACATTCCTTACCGCTCAGATCAGGAACTGAAAAGGCCTTACCCACGTACGAGTCCTTCTATAACAGCGGCTACGTGCAGTTGCCTGGTTCTGACGTTCCTGAGCCCGTCAGAGACGTTGTCAAACCAAACAAAGACAATTATGAAATGAACAGTAAAGAGATTGAGGAAGCTGTTGAAGAGTATGAGGAGAACAGAGGACTGATTGATGAATGGTGTAACCTGGCACCTGAATCTGAAGCAGACAGGTTGGAGTGTATCTATGGACTGGAGGCAGCAGAGCCAGATCATGACAATGTTGGTGCTGGCACAGGGAAGTCATATCTCATCAAATGCATCTACTCAGAGGCATCTAAGATACTGAGCAAACTGCCCAGACATGCTGAAGAGGCTGACATATCAAGGCCCACTGTCCTGTTGACTTCTTTCACTGGAACTGCAGCCTTTAATATATCTGGCACTACACTGCACTCTCTTCTCAAGCTGCCAAGAAGTTTGAAACCTCCATTTGTAGGACTGGGTGATCAGCTGGATGAGGTCAGAGCAGAACTTCTAAATGCTGAAATCATCATCATTGATGAAGTGTCTATGGTGTCAAAGCTCCTCTTTGCCTACGTGGATGTGAGACTCAAACTGATCAAAGGCAGTCAGAAACCCTTTGGAGGAATGTCAGTAGTTGCAGTTGGAGACTTTTATCAGCTCCCACCAGTGCGACAGTCTAAACCTCTGTGTGTGTACGACCCATCACAGATTGACCTGTGGCAGGAACACTTTCAGATGATCACTCTGACTGAGATTATGCAACAGAAAGATGATGTTGCCTTTGCAGAGATGTTGAACAGGATCCGTGTGAAGGAAAAGTCTGATGAGCTGTCTGACGCAGACAGAGCTTTGCTGTCACAAGCTGTCACTGAACCACAACTTTGTCCAACTGATGTCCTGCACATTTTTGCTACTAATAGACAAGTAGATGCACACAACTCACAACAACAGAGACCCTGTTCCTCCTCAGTGCTCAGGCTTCCTCACAACAGAGCAGAAGGTATGGTTGGTTTTTGTCATATAACAGGACTTTTTGATGTTTGTTCATTCATCTGTTCATATTACAGTAATACTGTTGCTCTTGACTTTTATGTCACAGTTAGGAGTTTAATAAAGTTATGTACATGAACTTCTTCCTTCAGGTCTTCCTTCACTGTGATTCTCCACTTCACAGTAGAGACCACTGCACAGCTCCATAAGCTAGTGAACTATGTGAGATGGCACTGTGTGCTTCCTCTCTGCAACATCAAGCTCCTCCTCCAACACGTGTTAAAGGTAGCAGTTTTATTCTCCTACTCCTGCCATAACAAACCTCCTGATGATCAAAACAACAGAAACACTGTTGGTGCATGCAGTTTGCATTTACAACTAAAGAAATGTCAGAGAGAAAGTTTCCCACTGTTTTTCTCTTTAAGGTCTCTGCACCTCTGTGTCCTCCATGTTCACTGACACTGACCAGAGGACTGAAAGCAGAAGCTCTACAGCCACTGGAAAGGTCAAAGGTCAGTCCATCTTCATGCTGACACTGTGCTCTGTTGACAGTTTTGGTTTGTGCCAACAACTGACTGAAGAGCATCATGACAGAACAAACTATGAACCCTGGACAGAATGACTGTGTCTCTGAAAACAGCTCTGCAGTTTAAAGGATCTTTGGACTGTTGACCTCTACCCAACTGAGATATGTTTATTCTGCATCTCATAAGAATTTATTCCTTTCCTTTTCATTTCATTTGCTCCCACCCCCCCAACCGCCCACCTGTCTCTTCATCAATAGATAAAGAGAACAGATAGAGAGGGAAAACAGGTCAATTAGTTCAGGTGCCACAGGCACGTCAACTAATTAACCTGGAGGAGAGGCCAGATTTTAGTCATCTTAATCATTAGTGTGGGGTGTCAGCTGCTATGTATGTGAAAGGTTTCTCACATTTGTGCACTTAGCCTTGATCTAATCTAAAGCTCTGGGTACAGACATGAGTCCTACACTGTTTAGAACTCCAGTGGTAAAATGTGTGTGAAACTGAAGCTCAGGGTTTTCACATGGGCCTTGTCTAATGATGTGATTGTTCCCATGTTACTCCTCTCACCTGAAGTCACACAGGTGAATTACATTTTGAAAAACACATTCAAATGTTGGATAACATACACCTGAACTGATCATGTTGATATGATATGACAGTGGAGCTCTGCTGGAGTTGTTGAGTGATGAACTACTGAGCACATTAGATCAAGTCTAACCACTGTGTGAGAAGCCTTTGGTGGTAAGGCTGAACAATTCTGTGTAGAAACCACTGAGATCAATGCTGTCCAACAAAAGACACCATGTACTCCATGTTCTAATGTCAAAAGCTCTGGGTTCACAAATGTGTCACCCTTCATCTGTTTATGAGCATAAAATATGTTACATTTGTTGTTGCCCTATCCTGTCACACTGCATTCATTTGATATTTACCCATGAATCCTCACTGCAGTTTTTAACCCACACAGTATGATTTGGGCTCTGTGCCTACTGTAGCACCTTCATAGAATGAGTGACAGAGAGATGCCTACACAGATGATGACTGATGGTAACATACGTTGTTCAGCCCTGCCTTACAAAAGTCAAGTTCAAACACTACGGATGACTACTTGACTCCATATTCTGTTGCAGCCATTTTTGTGGCATATCTTATTATTTAGAGATTTCAAGTTACTTAATAAAAAGGGTCATGCGTGAGATATGATATAATTTGTAAGCATGTTTGTATATTCTATTGATAAACTGTCATTTATTCCTGTTTCTGCTACAACTGCTCCTTCAAATTTAGATGAATAACTGTTATTTGCTACATATGACAACACATAATAATATCATCATCACATTCAGATGTTCAGTATTTTCTTCATCTCATCACCACCACCAGTGTCTAGACCCTGGGGGGTTTCCTATACCAAACACAGCCTCATCCCCTTTCAAATATGATGACATAATAATGGGGTCTAATCCCCAATGATGCTCACACGTCACACCTCATTTTTCTCTTCTTTGTGCACATGGCAATACAATTTTGTTGACTGAGAATGAAATACATTTGATAGTAATCTTTTACAGATAAAAATGACTTCAGCAAACTATGCTGCTTGTTTGGACAGTCAGTCAGAAACATGAGATCATTTTGTGAGACAAGAAAAATATTTGAACAATGAAAGAGAAAATACATGTTTTATTTAGAATCTACATCCACCCTCACCATGTTTCCCTCCTCCATCAAGAGGGTGGACATGCCTGGCTGCTCCTCTGTCACACCAACAACAGTGACTGAGTCAGCACTGGCTTTGACCTCCTGTTGAGAGGGAAAGAACATGAGCTATCATCTTGTCAGATACATTGGTCACCTGTTACTCCAACCAAAATCTCTATGAAATGAATCTATGAAAAACGCAGAGATGGCAAAAATCCATCAGCCTACCTCCTGCAGTGTGATGTTTTTCAGTGGAATGCTGTCTTTTCCACTTCTCACCTCCTTGACTGTAGACACCTGAAAAACAGGACACATTCATATTAACTCCACCTTTTATACCAAGCTCTTCAATTTTATTCCTTTAATACTATAACAACCAAAGCAAACAAAAAGCAGCCTTGATCAGGATATGATTTGAAGAATCAGGAGAGGTCAGTGACAAATAAAACACTGAAAGGTCAAAAACTGCTGTAAAGTTTCTTAGAGTTTCTCCTTGGAAAGACTGAAAGAAGGACCTGGCTCAGTTCTTCAAATTTCTTCAGAAGCTTGAATATCACATCTTTAGTGTCCTATTTGTTTGCTTATTTCCCTTTGAGAGTGGCCTTGCTGATGCAAAATTAGGAATTGATGGCATCATTGCCAGTTTCTTAGAATAAAAGAGAGAAGTTAGAGAATGAACTTACCTCCACAACTTCTCCTTCAACAGTGAGAAGCTCCTGTTGGTTACTGCAGGACCTCAGGGGGGTCAGCAGCGATGCTGGTGCCAACAGAGCCTCTGCCTCCCTCTTGAGTTCCTCAGACACACTGATATTTGTAGAGTGGAAAAACAGTGTGTCCTTTGTTATATTTATTATGGAAGGAGGAGAGGTGCCTCTAAGTGTATATCCCCTGATTATATAGGCGTTTCCCTCAGAGACCTTGGGGGCCAACTCCTCAAACACTGTGAACTTGGCCGTGGAGGCCCCATCTGTGACGGCCACCACAGCATTTTTTTTGGTCACTGCAGCTTTTGCAGTGTTTTCATGGAAGGTCCAAGACAGGACCATCGCCTGCTCCACCTTTGCCATCACAAAAAGGTGGATGGGTGGCGGTTTAGAATATGGTGTTTCTGGCACCGTCCACAGAAGTTTCTTTAAGGCCATTCTGAAATGATAAATACACAGAAAAAGGTCATACAGGTGAGTGGGTGATTTTCATTTAGGCTTCTGATTGTCTGGTTGATACAGCCTATCATTTATTTATCTGCTAATGGAATATTTATCTATTTAAACAGTTATTCAATGTGTAAGCATATTGGTTAGTATTAGATACAGTTTTTTTCTACTACAGTGTTTTTTAATCCTAGCAGAATGATGACAGCTTCAGTTGGCTCTCCAGACAATGAATGAAAGGTGATGAAAGACCACTATAAAACATGATTAAAGGTACCTGGGGTGCCTATAATAATAGAATATGACAGTGTGAGACATCCCAGGTGCTGGGTTATTTGAGCACAGAAATTTAGTTTAGTAGCAAATTTTGTCCACAATGAATGGAAGTCAGTAAGCAATGTCCTGACAAGTATACCTGCGCAAACCTGTGTGTGTGTTGTTGTTGCTGTTGTATTACTTGGGGATATAAATCTGTTCAAACAGTCACACTGTGGGGATTTGGTGTACCTTTGGACACACAAAGCAAGTCTACATAACTTCTATAACTGAATTTCAACAGGGGTGGAAAGTAACAAAGTACTGTCCTTAAGTACAATGGTGAGGTACTACTTTATGCTGCTTTCTACTCCACTACATTTCATTAGTAACACTTGTGATGATGTACCTTTAAGATGCTATTTTTGTCCTGCTAGAAGAGGACAACATGGCTGACAGAAAGACTGGCTCAGGGTTGGCCACTCTGATTAGCCAATCACAGTTGGCTCACTAACTTTTGCCCAGCAACCAGTTGCCATGGTGCCATGGGGGGGGGGGTTGGAGACTATGTTCAAATCCTTGAAAACTTCAGCTTCTTTGAACTTTAACTACTCCAGCATACTTTGTGCTAGAAACTTCATTTAAACTTTAAACAAGTCCCAATAAGTTCAGCTATTAAGCTTGCATTCAACGTTTTCATATCTTGTACAGTTTTTGAATGACAGCAGTTTATATTTCATGCTGTTTTCTGGCAGTTTCTGGGTTTTTAATGGGTGTGTATTGCGCTGGCTAGAGTGGGTGATGTCAGCAGTGAGGTCACCCACTCTAGCTTTCAGGCCTTCAACTTTTTCTGAAATGTTTGTGCTTTACCTCTTCTCCTGCCCACACCTTTCACTTCTCACACACAATTTATTCCTCAAATTGTAGATCATTTTGTGCTCTGTCACACAGTGTGACTCCCTAAGCCACAGGATTTATGGTTCTTGAAGTAGCAGCCTCTGATCACCAAGAGGAGCCCCTCAACTGCTCCATTCATCTCCATATTGGGTCTCCTCAGACATTATCCAAACCAGGCCAGTTTTTAAACTGCCATACTGTGGTCATTTTTCACTTTATCTACACAAATAACACATGTCTGTGTTCAGTAAAGTCTCCTGACACTGGTAGTTACCAGATATTATTGATAGGAGTTATGGTTTTTTAATTATTAGGAGGAGTTCAAGAGGTGCACAGAGCAAAATCTGACTCTGTAGAGGCTGAGACCTTGATATTGCTATGGCAACCTGTGAGTGCAGTTGGACTCAAACAGGTGACTGTGATCTCTGATGTCTGTGCTGTTTATCAAACTCTTGACTTACTTTTTCTGTCAAAATCCTGCTACAAACTGTCTCCACAGCACATAGAAGATGTGGATTCACACACAGTTCAACAGGTTTCACTTCAAACAGGTTTTAGAGCAGTTTTAATCAGGAGTAACTTGGCAGTTAATTTCAGTTGGTGATAGAAAACACAGAAAGAAAAACTTCATACCTCTTTCTCTCCATTTGAATTGTTTGAGTCAAACCCTCAGCAGCTGATTTTACCTTTCAACTGTTTCTACCTCTTTTACATTTTGATTTCCAACTTTTGATTCTGCATTTGACTTTTGGCTATTTTCTCAATGCATTTGATTGTTAGCATTTGATTTTTACCACTTCATAGCTAGTAATTGCTATTGCTAATGATTTATTGTCAGTTCTATAAATGACATTTTATCTGTTTGGTCAATATCATTTTCAATTGGCAGACTCAGCAAAATGCCCTTGTGTTTACTTTGCCACCGCTCGTTGAAGAAGGCTACTCAAGAGAGATTGAGGCGGGTCATAACCCGTAGAAGGCTGAAGTTCCAGAAATAACTTTGAGACCGTTCAGGGCAATTGTACATAGTTTATATTCTTAAGGAAGTTTTGAAATAGATTTTTGTGTGCAGTGCTGTTGAGGGTTCCTCTTGTTGTTGTTCTTGTTGCTTTATTGTACGTTTTGTGTGTCTAATAAATGTTCTTGCTTCTGAGATTTCTTTGTCAACTTGTGTCATTTGAACACATCCTTCATGAGGAAAGTCTTCAGTCCACCATATCCAGTTTTGCCTGCTGAAAGGGACGAGTCCAGAGTCATCATTTTTGGTCCTCAAATCACTAGCAGTGGTAAACAATTGGTGTGCATTCAGTCCATAAGGGACTCTTGTTTTTAACTTTTCTATCCAGAGGGCCTCGTGTCTCCTCCGTTGACCCTCCGTCCACGCCGGGTTGGATTGAAGGCCAGTGATGGAAAGATATTGCATTGGATGAATTTGGAAGTGTTGAACCAGTGGGGTGGTCAGTCTCTCCTCCCCAATGGTGAACAGATGCTGTTTCGGGTGTGCTAATAGTGGTTGGCCTGTTTGCCCTATGTAGGTTTGATTGCAGGCACGACAGGTTATAGCCTAGATCAGGTTCCTGGTTTGGAGAGAGGTTGTCCATTATTGGGGTGTTGGCTCCCCCATGTGGGTTATTAAGGAATGTTCTGGGGTGAAAGGCCCAATGTTGTCCTCTTTTTTGACCTGGTCCCTGTCTTTGGAACTTAGCTCTTACCAAAGTGTCTTTGAGATTTTTTTTTTCTTAATGCTGAGATTGGTTGGTAATGCTTAAGTCGGTAGTGCTGCATCATGAATTTCTTGATTTCTTTCTCTCCTTAGGATGAGCCAGTGGGCAGCTGAGGTCTAAGCAGGAGGACAGATTGGTGGGTTTCAGTGCTGACGTCATCAAGGAGAAGCAGTAGGCCTCCTTTGTTAGAGATGGTCATGCAAAAATTGTAACTTCAGGGCATCAAAACGTTTAGCTCTCTTAAAACATTATAGATTGAAACATCTACACGCTGGTCAAGGCGGTCACTACCTTGCTTGTACTCAGATTGTTCATGTTCATTTGTGAATCTTTGTCAGTTCAGATCAACGAGGAATTCAGAAGAATAACTACAGTTTCCCTGGAGCAGAGCTTCATGTACAGACTTGACCACTACACACCAAAACTTATTGCCCTGATGAAGGCCAGGGGAGGTGTTGTAGGGACCAAGCTGAGGCCGTTCCTGGACAAACTGAGTCAGGTGTGTTTGTCCAAAATTATGCTTTGGTGACCTTTTTTTTGTAGGGAGACAGACCTCAGTGTACAAATATAAGGCAGAAAAATTCTGCACTCAAAGTCCCCACACAGTGTGTGACACTGAAGGTACATGTATTAATTTTGGACCCTGTCTTTAGACGTGAATGTGATTGGACAAAGACAATTCAATGTTCAACTGAGGGCAAACGATTCCGCTTGCTCCGTACACTCAGATCACAGCTCCTTGCTCCTCGTATGTTCTCGTGTTCTCACTTTACACATCATTGTGTCTAAATAATAGATGTGATGCTGTTATCCGCAGCCTGATCCTGTACCTTGGCAAGAAAGTTGAGGAACTTTTTGAAGATTTCCTGGTAAGCATGATTTTATTTAAAAGCATTTTTAATGACGCCTTTTTAAAATTTGAATGTTATCATGTTATCATCACAGTTAAAGTTAACCCTAAGTTAAGAGAGGAGGTAAAGGAAGAGATGAAGATATTCTGCTCAGCTTTTGTGTATACTCACAAAAATCTGGATTACAAAAGCCATAGGTTTCTCGCACTATAAAGTGTCAAAGGCACACAATTTATGGCTGAGAGCAACATTCAAGCAACATTCATTTGGGGCTACAGTCTGTGGAGTGCAGTCATCTGCACCATGTTCTACAAATGTTTTGCTAATGCAAATAGATTTGACTCATTGAACGTAATCTGAGCTGTGTTTAATGATGGTTATTTTTAGCACCCTGATACTGAGGTCAACAAATCAAGCAATTTTATTAGTATTTGTTTCTCAATAGAATTGTCTTCATTGTTCTTGTAAATTGTATGCAGGAGAACAGCCGCAGTGATGCCTCTCGACACATCCCTCAAGATCCTAGTTGTCCACAGTGCTGATGGAGAGGATCCAGTGGATGTATCCATCCTTGTTGAAGGCAAGGAGATGTTGCAAGGATGTGGCAATACTGCTAAAGCTTGCACGCTGCTTATGCAGCTGATTTATGCCCTCAACCTTGCGTACCCCCCAACACTGCACTATACTTTTGAAGTGTTTGAAGTTACTGTCTTAAAAGCTATCGCCGTGGCAAATACTGCTGCTGGTACACCCCAAATCACTTCTACATCTCGTAAAGACTTAAACAAAATTTACAAAGACACTGTCAGCTCCATGGGACCCTCTGCTCACATACAGCTCACCTGGGTCACACAGACTGAGGGGCAGCAGCCTTCCTCAGCTTTGACTTTGCTAAAGACTGTGTTGGATGTAGGATGTTGAAAAGCAACTATTCCAGCTCTGTGTTGGGTGCAGTGGATTTGTCTGGAAGAGTATGGCACTATTGACACTGACATATCAATGACAGTCCTTAACTTGTTAACATGTTAATTTAGCATTTCTGATAAGTTCATGTTGGTGAGTACAGATTGAAATATTTATGGAATAGCACACCAGTTGAATGAGCATTCAGTCATACTTTGTCAAAAAGGCAAACATTCTATATCAGTGGGTGCTGAGATGGCAGCTGAGATTTCACTTGAGCCTCTCAATATTCAGGGATGATTTCACACTGTTTAATATTGACAAAATAAACAGTTTACTAGTATTGTATTTTAGTTGTGTGATTTGTGATGAAGAATATTAAATGCTAGAAAATCAGAAAATGGATTCTGTAACATTTATCAAATTGCTATAATTGGCTATAAATAACAATTTCAATAAAGAATGACTGATGCTTTTTATAATAATTATTTTATAAATAATTGTTTATATGCAGTGTCTTCAAACAAATAAAACTACCTTCATTTACCTTTGTAATACACTTAAATCACTTCTTTGTGGTCATGTAATTAATGTAAATAAATTGTGAGTATGTGGATGAAATACTCAAAATCATTTACTTATGTAAACCTCCATAACACTGTGTTGTTGTACACACTGGCTGTAAAATGACCTCAGGTAAATGACTATTTTTTCTTTATTTATCATTTATCATGCATATTATACCTTTATTGTTGTATTCTGCTGCTGCTGCCATTTGCACTATATACTGTTATATTCTATTTTTATACCATTGTATTATTCTATCTTGTACCGTTTTTGGTTGCATTCACATACGGACTACTGTGACAATCCAAATTTCCCTTTGGGATGAATAAAGTATCATCTATCTATCTATCTATCTATCTATCTATCTTATCAGAAAAGAAGAAGAAGAAGAAGAAGAAAGTAGTTCCAATAAAAACTGTTGACAGTAAATCTAAATAATATCAGTAATCACTATAATCAGTTATTACAATAATCTCTCAATCAAGTCACAAGTCTTTATAAATGTAATCACAAAACACACTTTTTGTTGTCACTTTGTATTTCAAACACTTGTTTTTGAACAGTTTGAACATGAAAAAATCTTTGTAGAAACATGTTTCACTTGTAGTTTGTGAAGTGGCAGGTCAGAGTTTTCTTGGCTGAAAAGGAAAACACAAGAGAGAACAACTTTTCAGACCAGTCTCAAGTTATTACAGGGAAGTTAAGCTGCTTTCAGAGACATTAGCTTCCTACCTTTTATATGTGAGTGTTCATTCTTCGTAATGTCCTCCACCTCCTCTCCACCTCCTCTGTCATTATCTCACTAAACAAACAACAGAAGACAAACAGGTTGTAGTTAAAAACTTCAAATAATGAACTTGATAAAAACTGATAATAACATTAGATAAATGGATGTTTACCTTTTACATGAGAGGGTTTCCACTTTATAATGCCCTCCACCTCCTCTCCTCTCCTCCACTCTGATTTTCCTCTTTTCTTTCCTTTTCTCGTCTCCCTCTCTCTTCCTCAATCGTGTCTCCTCTCCTCTTTCTAAAAAATGCAGATGGGGGATAATAGTTACATTTTCAGTGAATAAATGTGAACAGATGGATTCTTCCTGTGTATCATGTAGACAGTATGACATAAACAGATGTTTTTCTTTTTGATGGTGACGGTTCACTTTTCATATTGTCCTCCACCTCCTCTCCTCTCTCTAGAAGAAAAAAGACAAAAAACAAAAATGTAGAAATCAGGTAAACAGAAGTATAATAATTCATCACTGCACGAAATCTGATAACAACAAGAAATATTTACCTTTTACATGAGAGGTTTTACACGACATGTTGCCCTCCCACCTCCTCTCCTCTCCTCCCCTCTCGTCTTTTTTCCTTTTTTCATGTCTCTTCCCTCATTTTTTCTCCTCTCTGCAGAAATAAATGACAGACAAAAGGGATTAACAGTTAAGAACTTCAAATAATGAATTAAATGAACTTAGAATCTGGTAATAACAGTAGATAAATGGATATTTACCTTTTAGATGAGAGGGTTTACATGTCATGTTGCCCTCCACCTCCTCTCCTCTCCTCCACTCTGATTTTTCTCTTCTCTTTTCTCATCTCCTCAGCCTGTCTTCTCCTCTTCTCTTTAAAAAAAAACCCTTTCCTCCCCTCTGCAGAAATAAATGACAGACAAAAGGGAATAACAGTTAAAAACTTCAAATAATGAACTTCATAAAATCAGGTAATAACAGTAGATAAATGGATGTTTACCTTTTAGATGAGAGGGTTTTCATGTCATGTTGCCCTCCACCTCCTCTCCTCTCCTCTGTCATCATCTCTCTGAATGAAAAACAGAAGACAAACAGGTTGTAGTTTAAAACTTTAGAAATCAGGTAAACTCAGGTATCATTCATCATTACATTAAATCTGATAATAACATGAAATGTTTACCTTTTATATGAGAGGGTTTACATGTCATGTTGCCCTCCACCTCCCTCCTCTCCTCTCCTCTCTCGTCATCTCTCTAAAAGAAAAACAGAAGACAAGCAGATTGAGCTAAAAACTTTAGAAATCAGATAAACAGTGATATAATTCATAACTGCATGAAATCTGATAATAACATGAAAGACTTACCTTCTTCTTCTGAAGGACTCCTCCTCCTCTCCTCCCTGTCGTACATCTTACCTTTTCCTTCCTCTTCTCTTCTCCCTTCTCTTCCTAAATGATTTCTTCCCTATTGTAATAATTTCTTCTCTAGCATAACTACACATGCTACCTACATGCTAACTTTCTACAGCTGACCCCTGCCATGAGGCCCTTGTCACTGCAGACTCTTGTCG
Source organism: Lates calcarifer (assembly GCF_001640805.2). Lineage (NCBI taxonomy): Eukaryota > Metazoa > Chordata > Actinopteri > Centropomidae > Lates > Lates calcarifer. The sequence goes on along the minus strand of NW_026117312.1, from coordinate 2,079 downwards.
GTCTAGGGTGGGCGTCGACAGACATGTGAACCTCCTTGACATGGTGTCGCCATCCTTTTCTTTCTCTGTCACAGAGCAGCTTCACTGGGAGGTCGAAACACGTTGGAGGTTCACGCTATCCCTCCCAGATCACACTCGCTCTGTGCAGACACCCTGCCTGAGTCATGGTGCAGCAACAAGAACACCATTCTCACGCTGCATGGCCCCTCAATCAATTCAATTCAAACTAATTCAAAGCAAATCACACAAGTTCAATACAAAATCATTCACAAAAAATGTAAGGAAATTAAAATGTGTAATGATAACGACGTAATGACTCTGGCTTACCTGGAGACCTACCTTCAGCCTTAATGGTCCTTTTGCACCCCATGGAATCATATGGCTCCCTCCTCTCCATGAAGGACCGGACATCCTTCACCCACTGCGGTTCAGGCTGGTTCCCAAACAACCCAGGTGGACTGGTTGGCTCAGGTGGTCCAGGGGGGCGCACCTCCAAACGCTGACTGGGTGGTTCAGGTGGTCCAGGGGGCGCACCTTGGAAGGCTCAGGGGGCGACTCGTTGTCCGGAGACGAGCACCTAGACCAGGAGCGCAGAAAATCAAAGCACAGAGAGAATGAAATACAGCTGATGGGTGGCTCAGGTTGGTCCGGAGACGAGGAGCTAGAAGAGGAGGAGGAGAGAGGAGAGAGGAGAGGGAGGAGAGAAGGCGAGGGGAGCGAAGAGAGAGAAGAGCCAGAGAAGGAGGCAGAGGCATCTGCTGGAGGTGCTTCTGCAGGCTCAGGGGGTGACTCGGGTTTGTCCGGAGACGAGCACCTAGACCAGGAGCGCAAAAAATCAAAGCACAGAGAGAATGAAATACAGCTGATGGGTGGCTCAGGTTGGTCCGGAGACGAGGAGCTAGAAGAGGAGGAGGAGAGAGGAGAGAGAGGGAGGAGAGAAGGCGAGGGGAGCGAAGAGAGAGAAGAGCCAGAGAGGGAGGCAGAGGCATCTGCTGGGGTGCTTCTGCAGGCTCAGGGGGAGGCTGAGGGTCCCTCCTCAGGATGAGCTTAGGAGGATGGTCTGATACCTCAACACAAGTCCAGAATGAAGAGAGAGCAGAGGATGAGGAGCTTGGAGAGGAGAGAGAAAAGGGAGAAGAGCCAGAGGAGGAGGCAGGAGGGAGAGAGGTGAGAGGTGAAGCTCTGCAGGAGGCTGCTGCCGCCGGGACCTTATGGAGGACCACCTGAGGGATGATGGAGCGGCTGGGGACAGGAACAAGAAGCGCTGTCCAGGTGTCCTGCTGCGTCTGAAGGTAGAAACATATACAACCTTAGAAGTCTGCTCACATCACATAAACATACCATCAACTGTTACCACAGTAACTTTCACACATCACTGAAATAAAAGTTCCACAATGCAATAAAACTATAAAATAATTTGCATGCATTAAATTATACTTAATACAAAATAATTGATTACTTTCTCTTTCAATAATCAGTTGATAGCTCGGTGTATATAATGTTAGGATGAAAAAACTAGCAAATATTCACATCTGAGAAGCTGGTACAAATGAATTTCTTTGGCACTTATGACTAAAAAAATTAGACAATTAATTAATGATCAAAATTGGTACCAATTAATTTTCTGACAATCTACTAATTGACTAATAACCTTAGCTCTAGACAACTGGTTGGTTTCTGGGTGGTTAGGGAAATGAAATTATATTAACTTAAAATACCATGTATGTATGTTCTTACCGTGATCTGGCCACGAGCTGTTGAGCGCGCTTCCACAGGCTCAGGGGGCGGCTGAGGGTCCCTCCTTGGGATCTTCTGGGAGGAGGTCCTGATGCCTCAACAGGCCAGAATGAGCAGCCTGGTAAGGAGAGAGAAAAGCGAAGAGCCAGAGGAGGAGGCAGGAGGGGAGAGAGAGGTGAGAGGTGGAGTGCTGTGGGAGGCTGCCGCCGGGACCCTGTGGAGGACCACCTGAGGGATGATGGAGCGGCTGGGGACAGGAACAAGAAGCGCTGTCCAGGTGTCCTGCTGCATCTGAAGGTAGAAACATATACAACCTTTAGAAGTCTGCTCACATCACATAAA
>NW_026117311.1:0-15999 GCF_001640805.2 Lates calcarifer | reverse complement strand
AAATATCCCGGTCGGCGCTGACCGTTTCCATACACCCAGATCATTCACAACCATTCGAATTCAACAAACATTCATATTAAAGTGGCTGAATTGTCATTTTCTCCTCTCCTTTCGCTGGAGACAGCATTTGTTAATTGTGAGCTTTATCAGCGACAGAAAGAAGTAAAACGCAGATGTTGACTCACTGGCCTCAGACTGCTGTCTATTTTGTTTATTCATGAAATGAAAGTTGATAAACATTAGATATTGAGCAGCGATACGTGGATTTTCGGGCTTTTTCACACACTGGTCTGAAATGCAGCCTCTAAAGAAGGTCTCTCCTTTCACATGAGACAGCAGTCGTTAATTGTGAGCTTAATGAGAGAGCAGAAGCGGATACACGAAGACTTTCAGATACCATACTCAGTGTGAGTCCACAGAAGGGAAAAAGATCTCCCTCGGCCACTTTCATACACCCAGATTGTTGATGAACATTAGAATTTGACAAACACTTTTATTAAATTGGCTGAGATTTTACTTTCTCCTCTCCATTCACTAGACAGCAGTTTTTCATTCTGAGCTTAGTGAGCGAGCAGAAGCCGAGACAGGAGGACTTTCAGACGCGGAATCACCGTGAGCAGAATCCGAGACAGCAAGACTTTCAGACGCGGTACTCACTGTGAGCTCACAGACTGGAAAATGTTTCCCCTCGGTCATGGACTGTTTCCATCCATCCCTACAGTTACTGAAAATTAGAATTGGACCAATATTCATAGTAAAGTGGCTGAAATCTCATCTTCTCTTCTCCGTTCACTGGAGACAGCATTTGATAATTCTGAGCTTAATGAGCGAGCAGAAGCCGAAACAGGAGGACTTTCAGACGCGGGACTCACTGTGAGTTCACAGACGGGAAAAAGATCCCCCTCGGCGGCTCACACTTTCCATACATCCCGACTGTACATGATCAATAGAATTTGACCAATATTCATATAAAAGTGAATGAGATTTTACTTTCCCCTCTCCTTTCACTAGACAGCAGTTTTTCATTCTGAGTTTAATGAGCGAGCAGAAGCCGAGACAGGAAGGACCTTCAGAACCGGTACTCGCTGTGAGCAGGAGCCGAGACAGGAGGACTTTCAGACGCGGTACTCACTGTGAGCTCACAGACTGGAAAATGTTTCCCCTCGGTCACGGACTGTTTCCATCCATCCCTACAGTTCCTGAAAATTAGAATTGGACCAATATTCATAGTAAAGTGGCTGAAATCTCATCTTATCTTCTCCGTTCACTGGAGACAGCATTTGATAATTCTGAGCTTAATGAGCGAGCAGAAGCCGAAACAGGAGGACTTTCAGACGCGGGAATCACCGTGAGCAGAATCCGAGACAGCAAGACTTTCAGACGCGGTACTCACTGTGAGCTCACAGACTGGAAAATGTTTCCCCTCGGTCACGGACTGTTTCCATCCATCCCTACAGTTCCTGAAAATTAGAATTGGACCAATATTCATAGTAAAGTGGCTGAAATCTCATCTTATCTTCTCCGTTCACTGGAGACAGCATTTGATAATTCTGAGCTTAATGCGAGCAGAAGCCGAAACAGGAGGACTTTCAGACGCGGGACTCACTGTGAGTCCTCAGAAGGGAAAATATCCCGGTCGGCCGCTGACCGTTTCCACACACCCAGATCATTCACAACCATTCGAATTCAACAAACATTCATATTAAAGTGGCTGAATTGTCATTTTCTCCTCTCCTTTCGCTGGAGACAGCAGTTTTTCATTCTGAGTTTAATGAGCGAGCAGAAGCCGAGACAGGAAGGACCTTCAGAACCGGTACTCGCTGTGAGCAGAAGCCGAGACAGGAGGACTTTCAGACGCGGGACTCACTGTGAGTCCTCAGAAGGGAAAATATCCCGGTCGGCCGCTGACCGTTTCCATACACCCAGATCATTCACAACCATTCGAATTCAACAAACATTCATATTAAAGTGGCTGAATTGTCATTTTCTCCTCTCCTTTCGCTGGAGACAGCATTTGTTAATTGTGAGCTTTATCAGCGACAGAAAGAAGTAAAACGCAGATGTTGACTCACTGGCCTCAGACTGCTGTCTATTTTGTTTATTCATGAAATGAAAGTTGATAAACATTAGATATTGAGCAGCGATACGTGGATTTTCGGGCTTTTTCCACACACTGGTCTGAAATGCAGCCTCTAAAGAAGGTCTCTCCTTTCACATGAGACAGCAGTCGTTAATTGTGAGCTTAATGAGAGAGCAGAAGCGGATACACGAAGACTTTCAGATACCATACTCAGTGTGAGTCCACAGAAGGGAAAAAGATCTCCCTCGGCCACTTTCATACACCCAGATTGTTGATGAACATTAGAATTTGACAAACACTTTTATTAAATTGGCTGAGATTTTACTTTCTCCTCTCCATTCACTAGACAGCAGTTTTTCATTCTGAATTTAGTGAGCGAGCAGAAGCCGAGACAGGAGGACTTTCAGACGGGAATCACCGTGAGCAGAATCCGAGACAGCAAGACTTTCAGACGCGGGACTCACTGTGAGTTCACAGACGGGAAAATGTTTCCCCTCGGTCACGGACTGTTTCCATCCATCCCTACAGTTCATGAAAATTAGAATTGGACCAATATTCATAGTAAAGTGGCTGAAATCTCATCTTCTCTTCTCCGTTCACTGGAGACAACATTTGATAATTCTGAGCTTAATGAGCGAGCAGAAGCCGAGACAGGAGGACTTTCAGACGCGGGACTCAATGTGAGTCGACAGACGGGAAAAAGATCCCCCTCGGCGGCTCACACTTTCCATACATCCCGACTGTACATGATCAATAGAATTTGACCAATATTCATATAGAAGTGAATGAGATTTTACTTTCCCCTCTCCTTTCACTAGACAGCAGTTTTTCATTCTGAGTTTAATGAGCGAGCAGAAGCCGAGACAGGGAGGACGTTCAGAACCGGTACTCGCTGTGAGCAGAAGCCGAGACAGGAGGACTTTCAGACGCGGGAATCACCGTGAGCAGAATCCGAGACAGCAAGACTTTCAGACGCGGTATTCACTGTGAGCTCACAGACTGGAAAATTTCCCCTCGGTCACGGACTGTTTCCATCCATCCCTACAGTTCCTGAAAATTAGAATTGGACCAATATTCATAGTAAAGTGGCTGAAATCTCATCTTATCTTCTCCGTTCACTGAGACAGCATTTGATATTCTGAGCTTAATGAGCGAGCAGAAGCCGAGACAGGAGGACTTTCAGACGCGGGACTCAATGTGAGTCGACAGACGGGAAAAAGATCCCCCTCGGCGGCTCACACTTTCCATACATCCCGACTGTACATGATCAATAGAATTTGACCAATATTCATATAAAAGTGAATGAGATTTTACTTTCCCCTCTCCTTTCACTAGACAGCAGTTTTTCATTCTGAGTTTAATGAGCGAGCAGAAGCCGAGACAGGAAGGACCTTCAGAACCGGTACTCGCTGTGAGCAGAAGCCGAGACAGGAGGACTTTCAGACGCGGTACTCACTGTGAGCTCACAGACTGGAAAATGTTTCCCCTCGGTCACGGACTGTTTCCATCCATCCCTACAGTTCCTGAAAATTAGAATTGGACCAATATTCATAGTAAAGTGGCTGAAATCTCATCTTATCTTCTCTGTTCACTGGAGACAGCATTTGATAATTCTGAGCTTAATGAGCGAGCAGAAGCCGAAACAGGAGGACTTTCAGACGCGGGACTCACTGTGAGTCCTCAGAAGGGAAAGTATCCCGGTCGGCCGCTGACCGTTTCCATACACCCAGATCATTCACAACCATTCGAATTCAACAAACATTCATATTAAAGTGGCTGAATTGTCATTTTCTCCTCTCCTTTCGCTGGAGACAGCAGTTTTTCATTCTGAGTTTAATGAGCGAGCAGAAGCCGAGACAGGAAGGACCTTCAGAACCGGTACTCGCTGTGAGCAGAAGCCCAGACAGGAGGACTTTCAGACGCGGGAATCACCGTGAGCAGAATCCGAGACAGCAAGACTTTCAGACGCGCGGTACTCACTGTGAGCTCACAGACTGGAAAATGTTTCCCCTCGGTCATGGACTGTTTCCATCCATCCCTACAGTTACTGAAAATTAGAATTGGACCAATATTCATAGTAAAGTGAATGAGATTTTACTTTCCCCTCTCCTTTCACTAGACAGCAGTTTTTCATTCTGAGTTTAATGAGCGAGCAGAAGCCGAGACAGGAAGGACCTTCAGACGCGGGACTCGCTGTGAGCAGAAGCCGAGACAGGCGCACTGTCAGACGCGGGAATCACTGTGAGCAGAAGTCGAGACAGGAGGAATTTCAGACGCGGGACTCACTGTGAGTCCTCAGAAGGGAAAATATCCCGGTCGGCGCTGACCGTTTCCATACACCCAGATCATTCACAACCATTCGAATTCAACAAACATTCATATTAAAGTGGCTGAATTGTCATTTTCTCCTCTCCTTTCGCTGGAGACAGCATTTGTTAATTGTGAGCTTTATCAGCGACAGAAAGAAGTAAAACGCAGATGTTGACTCACTGGCCTCAGACTGCTGTCTATTTTGTTTATTCATGAAATGAAAGTTGATAAACATTAGATATTGAGCAGCGATACGTGGATTTTCGGGCTTTTTCACACACTGGTCTGAAATGCAGCCTCTAAAGAAGGTCTCTCCTTTCACATGAGACAGCAGTCGTTAATTGTGAGCTTAATGAGAGAGCAGAAGCGGATACACGAAGACTTTCAGATACCATACTCAGTGTGAGTCCACAGAAGGGAAAAAGATCTCCCTCGGCCACTTTCATACACCCAGATTGTTGATGAACATTAGAATTTGACAAACACTTTTATTAAATTGGCTGAGATTTTACTTTCTCCTCTCCATTCACTAGACAGCAGTTTTTCATTCTGAGTTTAATGAGCGAGCAGAAGCCGAGACAGGAAGGACCTTCAGAACCGGTACTCGCTGTGAGCAGAAGCCGAGACAGGCGCACTGTCAGACGCGGGAATCACTGTGAGCAGAAGTCGAGACAGGAGGAATTTCAGACGCGGGACTCACTGTGAGTCCTCAGAAGGGAAAATATCCCGGTCGGCCGCTGACCGTTTCCATACACCCAGATCATTCACAACCATTCGAATTCAACAAACATTCATATTAAAGTGGCTGAATTGTCATTTTCTCCTCTCCTTTCGCTGGAGACAGCATTTGTTAATTGTGAGCTTTATCAGCGACAGAAAGAAGTAAAACGCAGATGTTGACTCACTGGCCTCAGACTGCTGTCTATTTTGTTTATTCAAGAAATGAAAGTTGATAAACATTAGATATTGAGCAGCGATACGTGGATTTTCGGGCTTTTTCCACACACTGGTCTGAAATGCAGCCTCTAAAGAAGGTCTCTCCTTTCACATGAGACAGCAGTCGTTAATTGTGAGCTTAATGAGAGAGCAGAAGCGGATACACGAAGACTTTCAGATACCATACTCAGTGTGAGTCCACAGAAGGGAAAAAGATCTCCCTCGGCCACTTTCATACACCCAGATTGTTGATGAACATTAGAATTTGACAAACACTTTTATTAAATTGGCTGAGATTTTACTTTCTCCTCTCCATTCACTAGACAGCAGTTTTTCATTCTGAGCTTAGTGAGCGAGCAGAAGCCGAGACAGGAGGACTTTCAGACGCGGGACTCAATGTGAGTCGACAGACGGGAAAAAGATCCCCCTCGGCGGCTCACACTTTCCATACATCCCGACTGTACATGATCAATAGAATTTGACCAATATTCATATAAAAGTGAATGAGATTTTACTTTCCCCTCTCCTTTCACTAGACAGCAGTTTTTCATTCTGAGTTTAATGAGCGAGCAGAAGCCGAGACAGGAAGGACCTTCAGAACCGGTACTCGCTGTGAGCAGAAGCCGAGACAGGAGGACTTTCAGACGCGGGAATCACCGTGAGCAGAATCCGAGACAGCAAGACTTTCAGACGCGGTACTCACTGTGAGCTCACAGACTGGAAAATGTTTCCCCTCGGTCACGGACTGTTTCCATCCATCCCTACAGTTCCTGAAAATTAGAATTGGACCAATATTCATAGTAAAGTGGCTGAAATCTCATCTTATCTTCTCCGTTCACTGGAGACAGCATTTGATAATTCTGAGCTTAATGAGCGAGCAGAAGCCGAAACAGGAGGACTTTCAGACGCGGGACTCACTGTGAGTCCTCAGAAGGGAAAATATCCCGGTCGGCCGCTGACCGTTTCCATACACCCAGATCATTCACAACCATTCGAATTCAACAAACATTCATATTAAAGTGGCTGAATTGTCATTTTCTCCTCTCCTTTCGCTGGAGACAGCATTTGTTAATTGTGAGCTTTATCAGCGACAGAAAGAAGTAAAACGCAGATGTTGACTCACTGGCCTCAGACTGCTGTCTATTTTGTTTATTCATGAAATGAAAGTTGATAAACATTAGATATTGAGCAGCGATACGTGGATTTTCGGGCTTTTTCACACACTGGTCTGAAATGCAGCCTCTAAAGAAGGTCTCTCCTTTCACATGAGACAGCAGTCGTTAATTGTGAGCTTAATGAGAGAGCAGAAGCGGATACACGAAGACTTTCAGATACCATACTCAGTGTGAGTCCACAGAAGGGAAAAAGATCTCCCTCGGCCACTTTCATACACCCAGATTGTTGATGAACATTAGAATTTGACAAACACTTTTATTAAATTGGCTGAGATTTTACTTTCTCCTCTCCATTCACTAGACAGCAGTTTTTCATTCTGAGCTTAGTGAGCGAGCAGAAGCCGAGACAGGAGGACTTTCAGACGCGGGACTCAATGTGAGTCGACAGACGGGAAAAAGATCCCCCTCGGCGGCTCACACTTTCCATACATCCCGACTGTACATGATCAATAGAATTTGACCAATATTCATATAAAAGTGAATGAGATTTTACTTTCCCCTCTCCTTTCACTAGACAGCAGTTTTTCATTCTGAGTTTAATGAGCGAGCAGAAGCCGAGACAGGAAGGACCTTCAGAACCGGTACTCGCTGTGAGCAGAAGCCGAGACAGGAGGACTTTCAGACGCGGGAATCACCGTGAGCAGAATCCGAGACAGCAAGACTTTCAGACGCGGTACTCACTGTGAGCTCACAGACTGGAAAATGTTTCCCCTCGGTCACGGACTGTTTCCATCCATCCCTACAGTTCCTGAAAATTAGAATTGGACCAATATTCATAGTAAAGTGGCTGAAATCTCATCTTATCTTCTCCGTTCACTGGAGACAGCATTTGATAATTCTGAGCTTAATGAGCGAGCAGAAGCCGAAACAGGAGGACTTTCAGACGCGGGACTCAATGTGAGTCGACAGACGGGAAAAAGATCCCCCTCGGCGGCTCACACTTTCCATACATCCCGACTGTACATGATCAATAGAATTTGACCAATATTCATATAAAAGTGAATGAGATTTTACTTTCCCCTCTCCTTTCACTAGACAGCAGTTTTTCATTCTGAGTTTAATGAGCGAGCAGAAGCCGAGACAGGAAGGACCTTCAGAACCGGTACTCGCTGTGAGCAGAAGCCGAGACAGGCGCACTGTCAGACGCGGGAATCACTGTGAGCAGAAGTCGAGACAGGAGGAATTTCAGACGCGGGACTCACTGTGAGTCCTCAGAAGGGAAAATATCCCGGTCGGCCGCTGACCGTTTCCATACACCCAGATCATTCACAACCATTCGAATTCAACAAACATTCATATTAAAGTGGCTGAATTGTCATTTTCTCCTCTCCTTTCGCTGGAGACAGCATTTGTTAATTGTGAGCTTTATCAGCGACAGAAAGAAGTAAAACGCAGATGTTGACTCACTGGCCTCAGACTGCTGTCTATTTTGTTTATTCATGAAATGAAAGTTGATAAACATTAGATATTGAGCAGCGATACGTGGATTTTCGGGCTTTTTCCACACACTGGTCTGAAATGCAGCCTCTAAAGAAGGTCTCTCCTTTCACATGAGACAGCAGTCGTTAATTGTGAGCTTAATGAGAGAGCAGAAGCGGATACACGAAGACTTTCAGATACCATACTCAGTGTGAGTCCACAGAAGGGAAAAAGATCTCCCTCGGCCACTTTCATACACCCAGATTGTTGATGAACATTAGAATTTGACAAACACTTTTATTAAATTGGCTGAGATTTTACTTTCTCCTCTCCATTCACTAGACAGCAGTTTTTCATTCTGAACTTAGTGAGCGAGCAGAAGCCGAGACAGGAGGACTTTCAGACGCGGGAATCACCGTGAGCAGAATCCGAGACAGCAAGACTTTCAGACGCGGGACTCACTGTGAGTTCACAGACGGGAAAATGTTTCCCCTCGGTCACGGACTGTTTCCATCCATCCCTACAGTTCATGAAAATTAGAATTGGACCAATATTCATAGTAAAGTGGCTGAAATCTCATCTTCTCTTCTCCGTTCACTGGAGACAACATTTGATAATTCTGAGCTTAATGAGCGAGCAGAAGCCGAGACAGGAGGACTTTCAGACGCGGGACTCAATGTGAGTCGACAGACGGGAAAAAGATCCCCCTCGGCGGCTCACACTTTCCATACATCCCGACTGTACATGATCAATAGAATTTGACCAATATTCATATAGAAGTGAATGAGATTTTACTTTCCCCTCTCCTTTCACTAGACAGCAGTTTTTCATTCTGAGTTTAATGAGCGAGCAGAAGCCGAGACAGGGAGGACGTTCAGAACCGGTACTCGCTGTGAGCAGAAGCCGAGACAGGAGGACTTTCAGACGCGGGAATCACCGTGAGCAGAATCCGAGACAGCAAGACTTTCAGACGCGGTACTCACTGTGAGCTCACAGACTGGAAAATGTTTCCCCTCGGTCACGGACTTTTTCCATCCATCCCTACAGTTCCTGAAAATTAGAATTGGACCAATATTCATAGTAAAGTGGCTGAAATCTCATCTTATCTTCTCCGTTCACTGGAGACAGCATTTGATAATTCTGAGCTTAATGAGCGAGCAGAAGCCGAAACAGGAGGACTTTCAGACGCGGGACTCACTGTGAGTCCTCAGAAGGGAAAATATCCCGGTCGGCCGCTGACCGTTTCCATACACCCAGATCATTCACAACCATTCGAATTCAACAAACATTCATATTAAAGTGGCTGAATTGTCATTTTCTCCTCTCCTTTCGCTGGAGACAGCAGTTTTTCATTCTGAGTTTAATGAGCGAGCAGAAGCCGAGACAGGAAGGACCTTCAGAACCGGTACTCGCTGTGAGCAGAAGCCGAGACAGGAGGACTTTCAGACGCGGGACTCACTGTGAGTCCTCAGAAGGGAAAATATCCCGGTCGGCCGCTGACCGTTTCCATACACCCAGATCATTCACAACCATTCGAATTCAACAAACATTCATATTAAAGTGGCTGAATTGTCATTTTCTCCTCTCCTTTCGCTGGAGACAGCAGTTTTTCATTCTGAGTTTAATGAGCGAGCAGAAGCCGAGACAGGAAGGACCTTCAGAACCGGTACTCGCTGTGAGCAGAAGCCGAGACAGGAGGACTTTCAGACGCGGGAATCACCGTGAGCAGAATCCGAGACAGCAAGACTTTCAGACGCGGTACTCACTGTGAGCTCACAGACTGGAAAATGTTTCCCCTCGGTCACGGACTGTTTCCATCCATCCCTACAGTTCCTGAAAATTGGAATTGGACCAATATTCATAGTAAAGTGGGTGAAATCTCATCTTATCTTCTCCGTTCACTGGAGACAGCATTTGATAATTCTGAGCTTAATGAGCGAGCAGAAGCCGAAACAGGAGGACTTTCAGACGCGGGACTCAATGTGAGTCGACAGACGGGAAAAAGATCCCCCTCGGCGGCTCACACTTTCCATACATCCCGACTGTACATGATCAATAGAATTTGACCAATATTCATATAAAAGTGAATGAGATTTTACTTTCCCCTCTCCTTTCACTAGACAGCAGTTTTTCATTCTGAGTTTAATGAGCGAGCAGAAGCCGAGACAGGAAGGACCTTCAGAACCGGTACTCGCTGTGAGCAGAAGCCGAGACAGGCGCACTGTCAGACGCGGGAATCACTGTGAGCAGAAGTCGAGACAGGAGGAATTTCAGACGCGGGACTCACTGTGAGTCCTCAGAAGGGAAAATATCCCGGTCGGCCGCTGACCGTTTCCATACACCCAGATCATTCACAACCATTCGAATTCAACAAACATTCATATTAAAGTGGCTGAATTGTCATTTTCTCCTCTCCTTTCGCTGGAGACAGCATTTGTTAATTGTGAGCTTTATCAGCGACAGAAAGAAGTAAAACGCAGATGTTGACTCACTGGCCTCAGACTGCTGTCTATTTTGTTTATTCATGAAATGAAAGTTGATAAACATTAGATATTGAGCAGCGATACGTGGATTTTCGGGCTTTTTCCACACACTGGTCTGAAATGCAGCCTCTAAAGAAGGTCTCTCCTTTCACATGAGACAGCAGTCGTTAATTGTGAGCTTAATGAGAGAGCAGAAGCGGATACACGAAGACTTTCAGATACCATACTCAGTGTGAGTCCACAGAAGGGAAAAAGATCTCCCTCGGCCACTTTCATACACCCAGATTGTTGATGAACATTAGAATTTGACAAACACTTTTATTAAATTGGCTGAGATTTTACTTTCTCCTCTCCATTCACTAGACAGCAGTTTTTCATTCTGAACTTAGTGAGCGAGCAGAAGCCGAGACAGGAGGACTTTCAGACGCGGGAATCACCGTGAGCAGAATCCGAGACAGCAAGACTTTCAGACGCGGGACTCACTGTGAGTTCACAGACGGGAAAATGTTTCCCCTCGGTCACGGACTGTTTCCATCCATCCCTACAGTTCATGAAAATTAGAATTGGACCAATATTCATAGTAAAGTGGCTGAAATCTCATCTTCTCTTCTCCGTTCACTGGAGACAACATTTGATAATTCTGAGCTTAATGAGCGAGCAGAAGCCGAGACAGGAGGACTTTCAGACGCGGGACTCAATGTGAGTCGACAGACGGGAAAAAGATCCCCCTCGGCGGCTCACACTTTCCATACATCCCGACTGTACATGATCAATAGAATTTGACCAATATTCATATAGAAGTGAATGAGATTTTACTTTCCCCTCTCCTTTCACTAGACAGCAGTTTTTCATTCTGAGTTTAATGAGCGAGCAGAAGCCGAGACAGGGAGGACGTTCAGAACCGGTACTCGCTGTGAGCAGAAGCCGAGACAGGAGGACTTTCAGACGCGGGAATCACCGTGAGCAGAATCCGAGACAGCAAGACTTTCAGACGCGGTACTCACTGTGAGCTCACAGACTGGAAAATGTTTCCCCTCGGTCACGGACTTTTTCCATCCATCCCTACAGTTCCTGAAAATTAGAATTGGACCAATATTCATAGTAAAGTGGCTGAAATCTCATCTTATCTTCTCCGTTCACTGGAGACAGCATTTGATAATTCTGAGCTTAATGAGCGAGCAGAAGCCGAAACAGGAGGACTTTCAGACGCGGGACTCACTGTGAGTCCTCAGAAGGGAAAATATCCCGGTCGGCCGCTGACCGTTTCCATACACCCAGATCATTCACAACCATTCGAATTCAACAAACATTCATATTAAAGTGGCTGAATTGTCATTTTCTCCTCTCCTTTCGCTGGAGACAGCAGTTTTTCATTCTGAGTTTAATGAGCGAGCAGAAGCCGAGACAGGAAGGACCTTCAGAACCGGTACTCGCTGTGAGCAGAAGCCGAGACAGGAGGACTTTCAGACGCGGGACTCACTGTGAGTCCTCAGAAGGGAAAATATCCCGGTCGGCCGCTGACCGTTTCCATACACCCAGATCATTCACAACCATTCGAATTCAACAAACATTCATATTAAAGTGGCTGAATTGTCATTTTCTCCTCTCCTTTCGCTGGAGACAGCAGTTTTTCATTCTGAGTTTAATGAGCGAGCAGAAGCCGAGACAGGAAGGACCTTCAGAACCGGTACTCGCTGTGAGCAGAAGCCGAGACAGGAGGACTTTCAGACGCGGGAATCACCGTGAGCAGAATCCGAGACAGCAAGACTTTCAGACGCGGTACTCACTGTGAGCTCACAGACTGGAAAATGTTTCCCCTCGGTCACGGACTGTTTCCATCCATCCCTACAGTTCCTGAAAATTGGAATTGGACCAATATTCATAGTAAAGTGGGTGAAATCTCATCTTATCTTCTCCGTTCACTGGAGACAGCATTTGATAATTCTGAGCTTAATGAGCGAGCAGAAGCCGAAACAGGAGGACTTTCAGACGCGGGACTCAATGTGAGTCGACAGACGGGAAAAAGATCCCCCTCGGCGGCTCACACTTTCCATACATCCCGACTGTACATGATCAATAGAATTTGACCAATATTCATATAAAAGTGAATGAGATTTTACTTTCCCCTCTCCTTTCACTAGACAGCAGTTTTTCATTCTGAGTTTAATGAGCGAGCAGAAGCCGAGACAGGAAGGACCTTCAGAACCGGTACTCGCTGTGAGCAGAAGCCGAGACAGGAGGACTTTCAGACGCGGGAATCACCGTGAGCAGAATCCGAGACAGCAAGACTTTCAGACGCGGTACTCACTGTGAGTCCTCAGAAGGGAAAATATCCCGGTCGGCCGCTGACCGTTTCCATACACCCAGATCATTCACAACCATTCGAATTCAACAAACATTCATATTAAAGTGGCTGAATTGTCATTTTCTCCTCTCCTTTCGCTGGAGACAGCAGTTTTTCATTCTGAGTTTAATGAGCGAGCAGAAGCCGAGACAGGAAGGACCTTCAGAACCGGTACTCGCTGTGAGCAGAAGCCGAGACAGGAGGACTTTCAGACGCGGGAATCACCGTGAGCAGAATCCGAGACAGCAAGACTTTCAGACGCGGTACTCACTGTGAGCTCACAGACTGGAAAATGTTTCCCCTCGGTCATGGACTGTTTCCATCCATCCCTACAGTTACTGAAAATTAGAATTGGACCAATATTCATAGTAAAGTGAATGAGATTTTACTTTCCCCTCTCCTTTCACTAGACAGCAGTTTTTCATTCTGAGCTTAGTGAGCGAGCAGAAGCCGAGACAGGAGGACTTTCAGACGCGGGACTCAATGTGAGTCGACAGACGGGAAAAAGATCCCCCTCGGCGGCTCACACTTTCCATACATCCCGACTGTACATGATCAATAGAATTTGACCAATATTCATATAAAAGTGAATGAGATTTTACTTTCCCCTCTCCTTTCACTAGACAGCAGTTTTTCATTCTGAGTTTAATGAGCGAGCAGAAGCCGAGACAGGAAGGACCTTCAGAACCGGTACTCGCTGTGAGCAGAAGCCGAGACAGGAGGACTTTCAGACGCGGGAATCACCGTGAGCAGAATCCGAGACAGCAAGACTTTCAGACGCGGTACTCACTGTGAGCTCACAGACTGGAAAATGTTTCCCCTCGGTCACGGACTGTTTCCATCCATCCCTACAGTTCCTGAAAATTGGAATTGGACCAATATTCATAGTAAAGTGGCTGAAATCTCATCTTATCTTCTCCGTTCACTGGAGACAGCATTTGATAATTCTGAGCTTAATGAGCGAGCAGAAGCCGAGACAGGAAGGACCTTCAGAACCGGTACTCGCTGTGAGCAGAAGCCGAGACAGGAGGACTTTCAGACGCGGTACTCACTGTGAGCTCACAGACTGGAAAATGTTTCCCCTCGGTCACGGACTGTTTCCATCCATCCCTACAGTTCCTGAAAATTAGAATTGGACCAATATTCATAGTAAAGTGGCTGAAATCTCATCTTATCTTCTCCGTTCACTGGAGACAGCATTTGATAATTCTGAGCTTAATGAGCGAGCAGAAGTCGAGACAGGAGGAATTTCAGACGCGGGACTCACTGTGAGTCCTCAGAAGGGAAAATATCCCGGTCGGCCGCTGACCGTTTCCATACACCCAGATCATTCACAACCATTCGAATTCAACAAACATTCATATTAAAGTGGCTGAATTGTCATTTTCTCCTCTCCTTTCGCTGGAGACAGCATTTGTTAATTGTGAGCTTTATCAGCGACAGAAAGAAGTAAAACGCAGATGTTGACTCACTGGCCTCAGACTGCTGTCTATTTTGTTTATTCATGAAATGAAAGTTGATAAACATTAGATATTGAGCAGCGATACGTGGATTTTCGGGCTTTTTCACACACTGGTCTGAAATGCAGCCTCTAAAGAAGGTCTCTCCTTTCACATGAGACAGCAGTCGTTAATTGTGAGCTTAATGAGAGAGCAGAAGCGGATACACGAAGACTTTCAGATACCATACTCAGTGTGAGTCCACAGAAGGGAAAAAGATCTCCCTCGGCCACTTTCATACACCCAGATTGTTGATGAACATTAGAATTTGACAAACACTTTTATTAAATTGGCTGAGATTTTACTTTCTCCTCTCCATTCACTAGACAGCAGTTTTTCATTCTGAGCTTAGTGAGCGAGCAGAAGCCGAGACAGGAGGACTTTCAGACGCGGGAATCACCGTGAGCAGAATCCGAGACAGCAAGACTTTCAGACGCGGTACTCACTGTGAGCTCACAGACTGGAAAATGTTTCCCCTCGGTCATGGACTGTTTCCATCCATCCCTACAGTTACTGAAAATTAGAATTGGACCAATATTCATAGTAAAGTGAATGAGATTTTACTTTCCCCTCTCCTTTCACTAGACAGCAGTTTTTCATTCTGAGCTTAGTGAGCGAGCAGAAGCCGAGACAGGAGGACTTTCAGACGCGGGACTCAATGTGAGTCGACAGACGGGAAAAAGATCCCCCTCGGCGGCTCACACTTTCCATACATCCCGACTGTACATGATCAATAGAATTTGACCAATATTCATATAAAAGTGAATGAGATTTTACTTTCCCCTCTCCTTTCACTAGACAGCAGTTTTTCATTCTGAGTTTAATGAGCGAGCAGAAGCCGAGACAGGAAGGACCTTCAGAACCGGTACTCGCTGTGAGCAGAAGCCGAGACAGGAGGACTTTCAGACGCGGGAATCACCGTGAGCAGAATCCGAGACAGCAAGACTTTCAGACGCGGTACTCACTGTGAGCTCACAGACTGGAAAATGTTTCCCCTCGGTCACGGACTGTTTCCATCCATCCCTACAGTTCCTGAAAATTAGAATTGGACCAATATTCATAGTAAAGTGGCTGAAATCTCATCTTATCTTCTCCGTTCACTGGAGACAGCATTTGATAATTCTGAGCTTAATGAGCGAGCAGAAGCCGAAACAGGAGGACTTTCAGACGCGGGACTCAATGTGAGTCGACAGACGGGAAAAGATCCCCCTCGGGCGGCTCACACTTTCCATACATCCCGACTGTACATGATCAATAGAATTTGACCAATATTCATATAAAAGTGAATGAGATTTTACTTTCCCCTCTCCTTTCACTAGACAGCAGTTTTTCATTCTGAGTTTAATGAGCGAGCAGAAGCCGAGACAGGAAGGACCTTCAGAACCGGTACTCGCTGTGAGCAGAAGCCGAGACAGGCGCACTGTCAGACGCGGGAATCACTGTGAGCAGAAGTCGAGACAGGAGGAATTTCAGACCGGGACTCACTGTGAGTCCTCAGAAGGGAAAATATCCCGGTCGGCCGCTGACCGTTTCCATACACCAGATCATTCACAACCATTCGAATTCAACAAACATTCATATTAAAGTGGCTGAATTGTCATTTTCTCCTCTCCTTTCGCTGGAGACAGCATTTGTTAATTGTGAGCTTTATCAGCGACAGAAAGAAGTAAAACGCAGATGTTGACTCACTGGCCTCAGACTGCTGTCTATTTTGTTTATTCATGAAATGAAAGTTGATAAACATTAGATATTG
>NW_026117310.1:0-14132 GCF_001640805.2 Lates calcarifer | reverse complement strand
CGCGGGACTCAATGTGAGTCGACAGACGGGAAAAGATCCCCTCGGCGGCTCACACTTTCCATACATCCCGACTGTACATGATCAATAGAATTTGACCAATATTCATATAAAGTGAATGAGATTTTACTTTCCCCTCTCCTTTCACTAGACAGCAGTTTTCATTCTGAGTTTAATGAGCGAGCAGAAGCCGAGACAGGAAGGACTTCAGAACCGGTACTCGCTGTGAGCAGAAGCCGAGACAGGAGGACTTTCAGACGCGGAATCACCGTGAGCAGAATCCGAGACAGCAAGACTTTCAGACGCGGTACTCACTGTGAGCTCACAGACTGGAAAATGTTTCCCCTCGGTCACGGACTGTTTCCATCCATCCCTACAGTTCCTGAAAATTAGAATTGGACCAATATTCATAGTAAAGTGGCTGAAATCTCATCTTATCTTCTCCGTTCTGGAGACAGCATTTGATAATTCTGAGCTTAATGAGCGAGCAGAAGCCGAAACAGGAGGACTTTCAGACGCGGGACTCAATGTGAGTCGACAGACGGGAAAAAGATCCCCCTCGGCGGCTCACACTTTCCATACATCCCGACTGTACATGATCAATAGAATTTGACCAATATTCATATAAAAGTGAATGAGATTTTACTTTCCCCTCTCCTTTCACTAGACAGCAGTTTTTCATTCTGAGTTTAATGAGCGAGCAGAAGCCGAGACAGGAAGGACCTTCAGAACCGGTACTCGCTGTGAGCAGAAGCCGAGACAGGCGCACTGTCAGACGCGGGAATCACTGTGAGCAGAAGTCGAGACAGGAGGAATTTCAGACGCGGGACTCACTGTGAGTCCTCAGAAGGGAAAATATCCCGGTCGCGCTGACCGTTTCCATACACCCAGATCATTCACAACCATTCGAATTCAACAAACATTCATATTAAAGTGGCTGAATTGTCATTTTCTCCTCTCCTTTCGCTGGAGACAGCATTTGTTAATTGTGAGCTTTATCAGCGACAGAAAGAAGTAAAACGCAGATGTTGACTCACTGGCCTCAGACTGCTGTCTATTTTGTTTATTCATGAAATGAAAGTTGATAAACATTAGATATTGAGCAGCGATACGTGGATTTTCGGGCTTTTTCCACACACTGGTCTGAAATGCAGCCTCTAAAGAAGGTCTCTCCTTTCACATGAGACAGCAGTCGTTAATTGTGAGCTTAATGAGAGAGCAGAAGCGGATACACGAAGACTTTCAGATACCATACTCAGTGTGAGTCCACAGAAGGGAAAAAGATCTCCCTCGGCCACTTTCATACACCCAGATTGTTGATGAACATTAGAATTTGACAAACACTTTTATTAAATTGGCTGAGATTTTACTTTCTCCTCTCCATTCACTAGACAGCAGTTTTTCATTCTGAACTTAGTGAGCGAGCAGAAGCCGAGACAGGAGGACTTTCAGACGCGGGAATCACCGTGAGCAGAATCCGAGACAGCAAGACTTTCAGACGCGGGACTCACTGTGAGTTCACAGACGGGAAAATGTTTCCCCTCGGTCACGGACTGTTTCCATCCATCCCTACAGTTCATGAAAATTAGAATTGGACCAATATTCATAGTAAAGTGGCTGAAATCTCATCTTCTCTTCTCCGTTCACTGGAGACAACATTTGATAATTCTGAGCTTAATGAGCGAGCAGAAGCCGAGACAGGAGGACTTTCAGACGCGGGACTCAATGTGAGTCGACAGACGGGAAAAAGATCCCCCTCGGCGGCTCCACTTTCCATACATCCCGACTGTACATGATCAATAGAATTTGACCAATATTCATATAGAAGTGAATGAGATTTTACTTTCCCCTCTCCTTTCACTAGACAGCAGTTTTTCATTCTGAGTTTAATGAGCGAGCAGAAGCCGAGACAGGGAGGACGTTCAGAACCGGTACTCGCTGTGAGCAGAAGCCGAGACAGGAGGACTTTCAGACGCGGGAATCACCGTGAGCAGAATCCGAGACAGCAAGACTTTCAGACGCGGTACTCACTGTGAGCTCACAGACTGGAAAATGTTTCCCCTCGGTCACGGACTTTTTCCATCCATCCCTACAGTTCCTGAAAATTAGAATTGGACCAATATTCATAGTAAAGTGGCTGAAATCTCATCTTATCTTCTCCGTTCACTGGAGACAGCATTTGATAATTCTGAGCTTAATGAGCGAGCAGAAGCCGAAACAGGAGGACTTTCAGACGCGGGACTCACTGTGAGTCCTCAGAAGGGAAAATATCCCGGTCGGCCGCTGACCGTTTCCATACACCCAGATCATTCACAACCATTCGAATTCAACAAACATTCATATTAAAGTGGCTGAATTGTCATTTTCTCCTCTCCTTTCGCTGGAGACAGCAGTTTTTCATTCTGAGTTTAATGAGCGAGCAGAAGCCGAGACAGGAAGGACCTTCAGAACCGGTACTCGCTGTGAGCAGAAGCCGAGACAGGAGGACTTTCAGACGCGGGACTCACTGTGAGTCCTCAGAAGGGAAAATATCCCGGTCGGCCGCTGACCGTTTCCATACACCCAGATCATTCACAACCATTCGAATTCAACAAACATTCATATTAAAGTGGCTGAATTGTCATTTTCTCCTCTCCTTTCGCTGGAGACAGCAGTTTTTCATTCTGAGTTTAATGAGCGAGCAGAAGCCGAGACAGGAAGGACCTTCAGAACCGGTACTCGCTGTGAGCAGAAGCCGAGACAGGAGGACTTTCAGACGCGGGAATCACCGTGAGCAGAATCCGAGACAGCAAGACTTTCAGACGCGGTACTCACTGTGAGCTCACAGACTGGAAAATGTTTCCCCTCGGTCACGGACTGTTTCCATCCATCCCTACAGTTCCTGAAAATTGGAATTGGACCAATATTCATAGTAAAGTGGGTGAAATCTCATCTTATCTTCTCCGTTCACTGGAGACAGCATTTGATAATTCTGAGCTTAATGAGCGAGCAGAAGCCGAAACAGGAGGACTTTCAGACGCGGGACTCAATGTGAGTCGACAGACGGGAAAAAGATCCCCCTCGGCGGCTCACACTTTCCATACATCCCGACTGTACATGATCAATAGAATTTGACCAATATTCATATAAAAGTGAATGAGATTTTACTTTCCCCTCTCCTTTCACTAGACAGCAGTTTTTCATTCTGAGTTTAATGAGCGAGCAGAAGCCGAGACAGGAAGGACCTTCAGAACCGGTACTCGCTGTGAGCAGAAGCCGAGACAGGCGCACTGTCAGACGCGGGAATCACTGTGAGCAGAAGTCGAGACAGGAGGAATTTCAGACGCGGGACTCACTGTGAGTCCTCAGAAGGGAAAATATCCCGGTCGGCCGCTGACCGTTTCCATACACCCAGATCATTCACAACCATTCGAATTCAACAAACATTCATATTAAAGTGGCTGAATTGTCATTTTCTCCTCTCCTTTCGCTGGAGACAGCATTTGTTAATTGTGAGCTTTATCAGCGACAGAAAGAAGTAAAACGCAGATGTTGACTCACTGGCCTCAGACTGCTGTCTATTTTGTTTATTCATGAAATGAAAGTTGATAAACATTAGATATTGAGCAGCGATACGTGGATTTTCGGGCTTTTTCCACACACTGGTCTGAAATGCAGCCTCTAAAGAAGGTCTCTCCTTTCACATGAGACAGCAGTCGTTAATTGTGAGCTTAATGAGAGAGCAGAAGCGGATACACGAAGACTTTCAGATACCATACTCAGTGTGAGTCCACAGAAGGGAAAAAGATCTCCCTCGGCCACTTTCATACACCCAGATTGTTGATGAACATTAGAATTTGACAAACACTTTTATTAAATTGGCTGAGATTTTACTTTCTCCTCTCCATTCACTAGACAGCAGTTTTTCATTCTGAACTTAGTGAGCGAGCAGAAGCCGAGACAGGAGGACTTTCAGACGCGGGAATCACCGTGAGCAGAATCCGAGACAGCAAGACTTTCAGACGCGGGACTCACTGTGAGTTCACAGACGGGAAAATGTTTCCCCTCGGTCACGGACTGTTTCCATCCATCCCTACAGTTCATGAAAATTAGAATTGGACCAATATTCATAGTAAAGTGGCTGAAATCTCATCTTCTCTTCTCCGTTCACTGGAGACAACATTTGATAATTCTGAGCTTAATGAGCGAGCAGAAGCCGAGACAGGAGGACTTTCAGACGCGGGACTCAATGTGAGTCGACAGACGGGAAAAAGATCCCCCTCGGCGGCTCACACTTTCCATACATCCCGACTGTACATGATCAATAGAATTTGACCAATATTCATATAGAAGTGAATGAGATTTTACTTTCCCCTCTCCTTTCACTAGACAGCAGTTTTTCATTCTGAGTTTAATGAGCGAGCAGAAGCCGAGACAGGGAGGACGTTCAGAACCGGTACTCGCTGTGAGCAGAAGCCGAGACAGGAGGACTTTCAGACGCGGGAATCACCGTGAGCAGAATCCGAGACAGCAAGACTTTCAGACGCGGTACTCACTGTGAGCTCACAGACTGGAAAATGTTTCCCCTCGGTCACGGACTTTTTCCATCCATCCCTACAGTTCCTGAAAATTAGAATTGGACCAATATTCATAGTAAAGTGGCTGAAATCTCATCTTATCTTCTCCGTTCACTGGAGACAGCATTTGATAATTCTGAGCTTAATGAGCGAGCAGAAGCCGAAACAGGAGGACTTTCAGACGCGGGACTCACTGTGAGTCCTCAGAAGGGAAAATATCCCGGTCGGCCGCTGACCGTTTCCATACACCCAGATCATTCACAACCATTCGAATTCAACAAACATTCATATTAAAGTGGCTGAATTGTCATTTTCTCCTCTCCTTTCGCTGGAGACAGCAGTTTTTCATTCTGAGTTTAATGAGCGAGCAGAAGCCGAGACAGGAAGGACCTTCAGAACCGGTACTCGCTGTGAGCAGAAGCCGAGACAGGAGGACTTTCAGACGCGGGACTCACTGTGAGTCCTCAGAAGGGAAAATATCCCGGTCGGCCGCTGACCGTTTCCATACACCCAGATCATTCACAACCATTCGAATTCAACAAACATTCATATTAAAGTGGCTGAATTGTCATTTTCTCCTCTCCTTTCGCTGGAGACAGCAGTTTTTCATTCTGAGTTTAATGAGCGAGCAGAAGCCGAGACAGGAAGGACCTTCAGAACCGGTACTCGCTGTGAGCAGAAGCCGAGACAGGAGGACTTTCAGACGCGGGAATCACCGTGAGCAGAATCCGAGACAGCAAGACTTTCAGACGCGGTACTCACTGTGAGCTCACAGACTGGAAAATGTTTCCCCTCGGTCACGGACTGTTTCCATCCATCCCTACAGTTCCTGAAAATTGGAATTGGACCAATATTCATAGTAAAGTGGGTGAAATCTCATCTTATCTTCTCCGTTCACTGGAGACAGCATTTGATAATTCTGAGCTTAATGAGCGAGCAGAAGCCGAAACAGGAGGACTTTCAGACGCGGGACTCAATGTGAGTCGACAGACGGGAAAAAGATCCCCCTCGGCGGCTCACACTTTCCATACATCCCGACTGTACATGATCAATAGAATTTGACCAATATTCATATAAAAGTGAATGAGATTTTACTTTCCCCTCTCCTTTCACTAGACAGCAGTTTTTCATTCTGAGTTTAATGAGCGAGCAGAAGCCGAGACAGGAAGGACCTTCAGAACCGGTACTCGCTGTGAGCAGAAGCCGAGACAGGAGGACTTTCAGACGCGGGAATCACCGTGAGCAGAATCCGAGACAGCAAGACTTTCAGACGCGGTACTCACTGTGAGTCCTCAGAAGGGAAAATATCCCGGTCGGCCGCTGACCGTTTCCATACACCCAGATCATTCACAACCATTCGAATTCAACAAACATTCATATTAAAGTGGCTGAATTGTCATTTTCTCCTCTCCTTTCGCTGGAGACAGCAGTTTTTCATTCTGAGTTTAATGAGCGAGCAGAAGCCGAGACAGGAAGGACCTTCAGAACCGGTACTCGCTGTGAGCAGAAGCCGAGACAGGAGGACTTTCAGACGCGGGAATCACCGTGAGCAGAATCCGAGACAGCAAGACTTTCAGACGCGGTACTCACTGTGAGCTCACAGACTGGAAAATGTTTCCCCTCGGTCATGGACTGTTTCCATCCATCCCTACAGTTACTGAAAATTAGAATTGGACCAATATTCATAGTAAAGTGAATGAGATTTTACTTTCCCCTCTCCTTTCACTAGACAGCAGTTTTTCATTCTGAGCTTAGTGAGCGAGCAGAAGCCGAGACAGGAGGACTTTCAGACGCGGGACTCAATGTGAGTCGACAGACGGGAAAAAGATCCCCCTCGGCGGCTCACACTTTCCATACATCCCGACTGTACATGATCAATAGAATTTGACCAATATTCATATAAAAGTGAATGAGATTTTACTTTCCCCTCTCCTTTCACTAGACAGCAGTTTTTCATTCTGAGTTTAATGAGCGAGCAGAAGCCGAGACAGGAAGGACCTTCAGAACCGGTACTCGCTGTGAGCAGAAGCCGAGACAGGAGGACTTTCAGACGCGGGAATCACCGTGAGCAGAATCCGAGACAGCAAGACTTTCAGACGCGGTACTCACTGTGAGCTCACAGACTGGAAAATGTTTCCCCTCGGTCACGGACTGTTTCCATCCATCCCTACAGTTCCTGAAAATTGGAATTGGACCAATATTCATAGTAAAGTGGCTGAAATCTCATCTTATCTTCTCCGTTCACTGGAGACAGCATTTGATAATTCTGAGCTTAATGAGCGAGCAGAAGCCGAGACAGGAAGGACCTTCAGAACCGGTACTCGCTGTGAGCAGAAGCCGAGACAGGAGGACTTTCAGACGCGGTACTCACTGTGAGCTCACAGACTGGAAAATGTTTCCCCTCGGTCACGGACTGTTTCCATCCATCCCTACAGTTCCTGAAAATTAGAATTGGACCAATATTCATAGTAAAGTGGCTGAAATCTCATCTTATCTTCTCCGTTCACTGGAGACAGCATTTGATAATTCTGAGCTTAATGAGCGAGCAGAAGTCGAGACAGGAGGAATTTCAGACGCGGGACTCACTGTGAGTCCTCAGAAGGGAAAATATCCCGGTCGGCCGCTGACCGTTTCCATACACCCAGATCATTCACAACCATTCGAATTCAACAAACATTCATATTAAAGTGGCTGAATTGTCATTTTCTCCTCTCCTTTCGCTGGAGACAGCATTTGTTAATTGTGAGCTTTATCAGCGACAGAAAGAAGTAAAACGCAGATGTTGACTCACTGGCCTCAGACTGCTGTCTATTTTGTTTATTCATGAAATGAAAGTTGATAAACATTAGATATTGAGCAGCGATACGTGGATTTTCGGGCTTTTTCACACACTGGTCTGAAATGCAGCCTCTAAAGAAGGTCTCTCCTTTCACATGAGACAGCAGTCGTTAATTGTGAGCTTAATGAGAGAGCAGAAGCGGATACACGAAGACTTTCAGATACCATACTCAGTGTGAGTCCACAGAAGGGAAAAAGATCTCCCTCGGCCACTTTCATACACCCAGATTGTTGATGAACATTAGAATTTGACAAACACTTTTATTAAATTGGCTGAGATTTTACTTTCTCCTCTCCATTCACTAGACAGCAGTTTTTCATTCTGAGCTTAGTGAGCGAGCAGAAGCCGAGACAGGAGGACTTTCAGACGCGGGAATCACCGTGAGCAGAATCCGAGACAGCAAGACTTTCAGACGCGGTACTCACTGTGAGCTCACAGACTGGAAAATGTTTCCCCTCGGTCATGGACTGTTTCCATCCATCCCTACAGTTACTGAAAATTAGAATTGGACCAATATTCATAGTAAAGTGAATGAGATTTTACTTTCCCCTCTCCTTTCACTAGACAGCAGTTTTTCATTCTGAGCTTAGTGAGCGAGCAGAAGCCGAGACAGGAGGACTTTCAGACGCGGGACTCAATGTGAGTCGACAGACGGGAAAAAGATCCCCCTCGGCGGCTCACACTTTCCATACATCCCGACTGTACATGATCAATAGAATTTGACCAATATTCATATAAAAGTGAATGAGATTTTACTTTCCCCTCTCCTTTCACTAGACAGCAGTTTTTCATTCTGAGTTTAATGAGCGAGCAGAAGCCGAGACAGGAAGGACCTTCAGAACCGGTACTCGCTGTGAGCAGAAGCCGAGACAGGAGGACTTTCAGACGCGGGAATCACCGTGAGCAGAATCCGAGACAGCAAGACTTTCAGACGCGGTACTCACTGTGAGCTCACAGACTGGAAAATGTTTCCCCTCGGTCACGGACTGTTTCCATCCATCCCTACAGTTCCTGAAAATTAGAATTGGACCAATATTCATAGTAAAGTGGCTGAAATCTCATCTTATCTTCTCCGTTCACTGGAGACAGCATTTGATAATTCTGAGCTTAATGAGCGAGCAGAAGCCGAAACAGGAGGACTTTCAGACGCGGGACTCAATGTGAGTCGACAGACGGGAAAAAGATCCCCTCGGCGGCTCACACTTTCCATACATCCCGACTGTACATGATCAATAGAATTTGACCAATATTCATATAAAAGTGAATGAGATTTTACTTTCCCCTCTCCTTTCACTAGACAGCAGTTTTTCATTCTGAGTTTAATGAGCGAGCAGAAGCCGAGACAGGAAGGACCTTCAGAACCGGTACTCGCTGTGAGCAGAAGCCGAGACAGGCGCACTGTCAGACGCGGGAATCACTGTGAGCAGAAGTCGAGACAGGAGGAATTTCAGACGCGGGACTCACTGTGAGTCCTCAGAAGGGAAAATATCCCGGTCGGCCGCTGACCGTTTCCATACACCCAGATCATTCACAACCATTCGAATTCAACAAACATTCATATTAAAGTGGCTGAATTGTCATTTTCTCCTCTCCTTTCGCTGGAGACAGCATTTGTTAATTGTGAGCTTTATCAGCGACAGAAAGAAGTAAAACGCAGATGTTGACTCACTGGCCTCAGACTGCTGTCTATTTTGTTTATTCATGAAATGAAAGTTGATAAACATTAGATATTGAGCAGCGATACGTGGATTTTCGGGCTTTTTCCACACACTGGTCTGAAATGCAGCCTCTAAAGAAGGTCTCTCCTTTCACATGAGACAGCAGTCGTTAATTGTGAGCTTAATGAGAGAGCAGAAGCGGATACACGAAGACTTTCAGATACCATACTCAGTGTGAGTCCACAGAAGGGAAAAAGATCTCCCTCGGCCACTTTCATACACCCAGATTGTTGATGAACATTAGAATTTGACAAACACTTTTATTAAATTGGCTGAGATTTTACTTTCTCCTCTCCATTCACTAGACAGCAGTTTTTCATTCTGAGCTTAGTGAGCGAGCAGAAGCCGAGACAGGAGGACTTTCAGACGCGGGACTCAATGTGAGTGGACAGACGGGAAAAAGATCCCCCTCGGCGGCTCACACTTTCCATACATCCCGACTGTACATGATCAATAGAATTTGACCAATATTCATATAAAAGTGAATGAGATTTTACTTTCCCCTCTCCTTTCACTAGACAGCAGTTTTTCATTCTGAGTTTAATGAGCGAGCAGAAGCCGAGACAGGAAGGACCTTCAGAACCGGTACTCGCTGTGAGCAGAAGCCGAGACAGGAGGACTTTCAGACGCGGTACTCACTGTGAGCTCACAGACTGGAAAATGTTTCCCCTCGGTCACGGACTGTTTCCATCCATCCCTACAGTTCCTGAAAATTAGAATTGGACCAATATTCATAGTAAAGTGGCTGAAATCTCATCTTCTCTTCTCCGTTCACTGGAGACAGCATTTGATAATTCTGAGCTTAATGAGCGAGCAGAAGCCGAAACAGGAGGACTTTCAGACGCGGGACTCACTGTGAGTTCACAGACGGGAAAAAGATCCCCCTCGGCGGCTCACACTTTCCATACATCCCGACTGTACATGATCAATAGAATTTGACCAATATTCATATAAAAGTGAATGAGATTTTACTTTCCCCTCTCCTTTCACTAGACAGCAGTTTTTCATTCTGAGTTTAATGAGCGAGCAGAAGCCGAGACAGGAAGGACCTTCAGAACCGGTACTCGCTGTGAGCAGGAGCCGAGACAGGAGGACTTTCAGACGCGGTACTCACTGTGAGCTCACAGACTGGAAAATGTTTCCCCTCGGTCACGGACTGTTTCCATCCATCCCTACAGTTCCTGAAAATTAGAATTGGACCAATATTCATAGTAAAGTGGCTGAAATCTCATCTTATCTTCTCCGTTCACTGGAGACAGCATTTGATAATTCTGAGCTTAATGAGCGAGCAGAAGCCGAAACAGGAGGACTTTCAGACGCGGGAATCACCGTGAGCAGAATCCGAGACAGCAAGACTTTCAGACGCGGTACTCACTGTGAGCTCACAGACTGGAAAATGTTTCCCCTCGGTCACGGACTGTTTCCATCCATCCCTACAGTTCCTGAAAATTAGAATTGGACCAATATTCATAGTAAAGTGGCTGAAATCTCATCTTATCTTCTCCGTTCACTGGAGACAGCATTTGATAATTCTGAGCTTAATGAGCGAGCAGAAGCCGAAACAGGAGGACTTTCAGACGCGGGACTCACTGTGAGTCCTCAGAAGGGAAAATATCCCGGTCGGCCGCTGACCGTTTCCACACACCCAGATCATTCACAACCATTCGAATTCAACAAACATTCATATTAAAGTGGCTGAATTGTCATTTTCTCCTCTCCTTTCGCTGGAGACAGCAGTTTTTCATTCTGAGTTTAATGAGCGAGCAGAAGCCGAGACAGGAAGGACCTTCAGAACCGGTACTCGCTGTGAGCAGAAGCCGAGACAGGAGGACTTTCAGACGCGGACTCACTGTGAGTCCTCAGAAGGGAAAATATCCCGGTCGGCCGCTGACCGTTTCCATACACCCAGATCATTCACAACCATTCGAATTCAACAAACATTCATATTAAAGTGGCTGAATTGTCATTTTCTCCTCTCCTTTCGCTGGAGACAGCATTTGTTAATTGTGAGCTTTATCAGCGACAGAAAGAAGTAAAACGCAGATGTTGACTCACTGGCCTCAGACTGCTGTCTATTTTGTTTATTCATGAAATGAAAGTTGATAAACATTAGATATTGAGCAGCGATACGTGGATTTTCGGGCTTTTTCCACACACTGGTCTGAAATGCAGCCTCTAAAGAAGGTCTCTCCTTTCACATGAGACAGCAGTCGTTAATTGTGAGCTTAATGAGAGAGCAGAAGCGGATACACGAAGACTTTCAGATACCATACTCAGTGTGAGTCCACAGAAGGGAAAAAGATCTCCCTCGGCCACTTTCATACACCCAGATTGTTGATGAACATTAGAATTTGACAAACACTTTTATTAAATTGGCTGAGATTTTACTTTCTCCTCTCCATTCACTAGACAGCAGTTTTTCATTCTGAATTTAGTGAGCGAGCAGAAGCCGAGACAGGAGGACTTTCAGACGCGGGAATCACCGTGAGCAGAATCCGAGACAGCAAGACTTTCAGACGCGGGACTCACTGTGAGTTCACAGACGGGAAAATGTTTCCCCTCGGTCACGGACTGTTTCCATCCATCCCTACAGTTCATGAAAATTAGAATTGGACCAATATTCATAGTAAAGTGGCTGAAATCTCATCTTCTCTTCTCCGTTCACTGGAGACAACATTTGATAATTCTGAGCTTAATGAGCGAGCAGAAGCCGAGACAGGAGGACTTTCAGACGCGGGACTCAATGTGAGTCGACAGACGGGAAAAAGATCCCCCTCGGCGGCTCACACTTTCCATACATCCCGACTGTACATGATCAATAGAATTTGACCAATATTCATATAGAAGTGAATGAGATTTTACTTTCCCCTCTCCTTTCACTAGACAGCAGTTTTTCATTCTGAGTTTAATGAGCGAGCAGAAGCCGAGACAGGAGGACGTTCAGAACCGGTACTCGCTGTGAGCAGAAGCCGAGACAGGAGGACTTTCAGACGCGCGGAATCACCGTGAGCAGAATCCGAGACAGCAAGACTTTCAGACGCGGTATTCACTGTGAGCTCACAGACTGGAAAATGTTTCCCCTCGGTCACGGACTGTTTCCATCCATCCCTACAGTTCCTGAAAATTAGAATTGGACCAATATTCATAGTAAAGTGGCTGAAATCTCATCTTATCTTCTCCGTTCACTGGAGACAGCATTTGATAATTCTGAGCTTAATGAGCGAGCAGAAGCCGAGACAGGAGGACTTTCAGACGCGGGACTCAATGTGAGTCGACAGACGGGAAAAAGATCCCCCTCGGCGGCTCACACTTTCCATACATCCCGACTGTACATGATCAATAGAATTTGACCAATATTCATATAAAAGTGAATGAGATTTTACTTTCCCCTCTCCTTTCACTAGACAGCAGTTTTTCATTCTGAGTTTAATGAGCGAGCAGAAGCCGAGACAGGAAGGACCTTCAGAACCGGTACTCGCTGTGAGCAGAAGCCGAGACAGGAGGACTTTCAGACGCGGTACTCACTGTGAGCTCACAGACTGGAAAATGTTTCCCCTCGGTCACGGACTGTTTCCATCCATCCCTACAGTTCCTGAAAATTAGAATTGGACCAATATTCATAGTAAAGTGGCTGAAATCTCATCTTATCTTCTCTGTTCACTGGAGACAGCATTTGATAATTCTGAGCTTAATGAGCGAGCAGAAGCCGAAACAGGAGGACTTTCAGACGCGGGACTCACTGTGAGTCCTCAGAAGGGAAAGTATCCCGGTCGGCCGCTGACCGTTTCCATACACCCAGATCATTCACAACCATTCGAATTCAACAAACATTCATATTAAAGTGGCTGAATTGTCATTTTCTCCTCTCCTTTCGCTGGAGACAGCAGTTTTTCATTCTGAGTTTAATGAGCGAGCAGAAGCCGAGACAGGAAGGACCTTCAGAACCGGTACTCGCTGTGAGCAGAAGCCGAGACAGGAGGACTTTCAGACGCGGAATCACCGTGAGCAGAATCCGAGACAGCAAGACTTTCAGACGCGGTACTCACTGTGAGCTCACAGACTGGAAAATGTTTCCCTCGGTCATGGACTGTTTCCATCCATCCCTACAGTTACTGAAAATTAGAATTGGACCAATATTCATAGTAAAGTGAATGAGATTTTACTTTCCCCTCTCCTTTCACTAGACAGCAGTTTTTCATTCTGAGTTTAATGAGCGAGCAGAAGCCGAGACAGGAAGGACCTTCAGACGCGGGACTCGCTGTGAGCAGAAGCCGAGACAGGCGCACTGTCAGACGCGGGAATCACTGTGAGCAGAAGTCGAGACAGGAGGAATTTCAGACGCGGGACTCACTGTGAGTCCTCAGAAGGGAAAATATCCCGGTCGGCCGCTGACCGTTTCCATACACCCAGATCATTCACAACCATTCGAATTCAACAAACATTCATATTAAAGTGGCTGAATTGTCATTTTCTCCTCTCCTTTCGCTGGAGACAGCATTTGTTAATTGTGAGCTTTATCAGCGACAGAAAGAAGTAAAACGCAGATGTTGACTCACTGGCCTCAGACTGCTGTCTATTTTGTTTATTCATGAAATGAAAGTTGATAAACATTAGATATTGAGCAGCGATACGTGGATTTTCGGGCTTTTTCACACACTGGTCTGAAATGCAGCCTCTAAGAAAGGTCTCTCCTTTCACATGAGACAGCAGTCGTTTAATTGTGAGCTTAATGAGAGAGCAGAAGCGGATACACGAAGACTTTCAGATACCATACTCAGTGTGAGTCCACAGAAGGGAAAAAGATCTCCCTCGGCCACTTTCATACACCCAGATTGTTGATGAACATTAGAATTTGACAAACACTTTTATTAAATTGGCTGAGATTTTACTTTCTCCTCTCCATTCACTAGACAGCAGTTTTTCATTCTGAGTTTAATGAGCGAGCAGAAGCCGAGACAGGAAGGACCTTCAGAACCGGTACTCGCTGTGAGCAGAAGCCGAGACAGGCGCACTGTCAGACGC
>NW_026117309.1:0-20763 GCF_001640805.2 Lates calcarifer | reverse complement strand
ACCATTCGAATTCAACAAACATTCATATTAAAGTGGCTGAATTGTCATTTTCTCCTCTCCTTTCGCTGGAGACAGCAGTTTTTCATTCTGAGTTTAATGAGCGAGCAGAAGCCGAGACAGGAAGGACCTTCAGAACCGGTACTCGCTGTGAGCAGAAGCCGAGACAGGAGGACTTTCAGACGCGGGACTCACTGTGAGTCTCAGAAGGGAAAATATCCCGGTCGGCCGCTGACCGTTTCCATACACCCAGATCATTCACAACCATTCGAATTCAACAAACATTCATATTAAAGTGGCTGAATTGTCATTTTCTCCTCTCCTTTCGCTGGAGACAGCAGTTTTTCATTCTGAGTTTAATGAGCGAGCAGAAGCCGAGACAGGAAGGACCTTCAGAACCGGTACTCGCTGTGAGCAGAAGCCGAGACAGGAGGACTTTCAGACGCGGAATCACCGTGAGCAGAATCCGAGACAGCAAGACTTTCAGACGCGGTACTCACTGTGAGCTCACAGACTGGAAAATGTTTCCCCTCGGTCACGGACTGTTTCCATCCATCCCTACAGTTCCTGAAAATTGGAATTGGACCAATATTCATAGTAAAGTGGGTGAAATCTCATCTTATCTTCTCCGTTCACTGGAGACAGCATTTGATAATTCTGAGCTTAATGAGCGAGCAGAAGCCGAAACAGGAGGACTTTCAGACGCGGGACTCAATGTGAGTCGACAGACGGGAAAAAGATCCCCCTCGGCGGCTCACACTTTCCATACATCCCGACTGTACATGATCAATAGAATTTGACCAATATTCATATAAAAGTGAATGAGATTTTACTTTCCCCTCTCCTTTCACTAGACAGCAGTTTTTCATTCTGAGTTAATGAGCGAGCAGAAGCCGAGACAGGAAGGACCTTCAGAACCGGTACTCGCTGTGAGCAGAAGCCGAGACAGGAGGACTTTCAGACGCGGGAATCACCGTGAGCAGAATCCGAGACAGCAAGACTTTCAGACGCGGTACTCACTGTGAGTCCTCAGAAGGGAAAATATCCCGGTCGGCCGCTGACCGTTTCCATACACCCAGATCATTCACAACCATTCGAATTCAACAAACATTCATATTAAAGTGGCTGAATTGTCATTTTCTCCTCTCCTTTCGCTGGAGACAGCAGTTTTTCATTCTGAGTTTAATGAGCGAGCAGAAGCCGAGACAGGAAGGACCTTCAGAACCGGTACTCGCTGTGAGCAGAAGCCGAGACAGGAGGACTTTCAGACGCGGGAATCACCGTGAGCAGAATCCGAGACAGCAAGACTTTCAGACGCGGTACTCACTGTGAGCTCACAGACTGGAAAATGTTTCCCCTCGGTCATGGACTGTTTCCATCCATCCCTACAGTTACTGAAAATTAGAATTGGACCAATATTCATAGTAAAGTGAATGAGATTTTACTTTCCCCTCTCCTTTCACTAGACAGCAGTTTTTATTCTGAGCTTAGTGAGCGAGCAGAAGCCGAGACAGGAGGACTTTCAGACGCGGGACTCAATGTGAGTCGACAGACGGGAAAAAGATCCCCCTCGGCGCTCACACTTTCCATACATCCCGACTGTACATGATCAATAGAATTTGACCAATATTCATATAAAAGTGAAT
Organism: Lates calcarifer; assembly: GCF_001640805.2. Taxonomy (NCBI): domain Eukaryota; kingdom Metazoa; phylum Chordata; class Actinopteri; family Centropomidae; genus Lates; species Lates calcarifer. Next base: position 19,120 of record NW_026117309.1, on the reverse strand, counting down.
GAGATTTTACTTTCCCTCTCCTTTCACTAGACAGCAGTTTTTCATTCTGAGTTTAATGAGCGAGCAGAAGCCGAGACAGGAAGGACCTTCAGAACCGGTACTCGCTGTGAGCAGAAGCCGAGACAGGAGGACTTTCAGACGCGGGAATCACCGTGAGCAGAATCCGAGACAGCAAGACTTTCAGACGCGGTACTCACTGTGAGCTCACAGACTGGAAAATGTTTCCCCTCGGTCACGGACTGTTTCCATCCATCCCTACAGTTCCTGAAAATTGGAATTGGACCAATATTCATAGTAAAGTGGCTGAAATCTCATCTTATCTTCTCCGTTCACTGGAGACAGCATTTGATAATTCTGAGCTTAATGAGCGAGCAGAAGCCGAGACAGGAAGGACCTTCAGAACCGGTACTCGCTGTGAGCAGAAGCCGAGACAGGAGGACTTTCAGACGCGGTACTCACTGTGAGCTCACAGACTGGAAAATGTTTCCCCTCGGTCACGGACTGTTTCCATCCATCCCTACAGTTCCTGAAAATTAGAATTGGACCAATATTCATAGTAAAGTGGCTGAAATCTCATCTTATCTTCTCCGTTCACTGGAGACAGCATTTGATAATTCTGAGCTTAATGAGCGAGCAGAAGTCGAGACAGGAGGAATTTCAGACGCGGGACTCACTGTGAGTCCTCAGAAGGGAAAATATCCCGGTCGGCCGCTGACCGTTTCCATACACCCAGATCATTCACAACCATTCGAATTCAACAAACATTCATATTAAAGTGGCTGAATTGTCATTTTCTCCTCTCCTTTCGCTGGAGACAGCATTTGTTAATTGTGAGCTTTATCAGCGACAGAAAGAAGTAAAACGCAGATGTTGACTCACTGGCCTCAGACTGCTGTCTATTTTGTTTATTCATGAAATGAAAGTTGATAAACATTAGATATTGAGCAGCGATACGTGGATTTTCGGGCTTTTTCACACACTGGTCTGAAATGCAGCCTCTAAAGAAGGTCTCTCCTTTCACATGAGACAGCAGTCGTTAATTGTGAGCTTAATGAGAGAGCAGAAGCGGATACACGAAGACTTTCAGATACCATACTCAGTGTGAGTCCACAGAAGGGAAAAAGATCTCCCTCGGCCACTTTCATACACCCAGATTGTTGATGAACATTAGAATTTGACAAACACTTTTATTAAATTGGCTGAGATTTTACTTTCTCCTCTCCATTCACTAGACAGCAGTTTTTCATTCTGAGCTTAGTGAGCGAGCAGAAGCCGAGACAGGAGGACTTTCAGACGCGGGAATCACCGTGAGCAGAATCCGAGACAGCAAGACTTTCAGACGCGGTACTCACTGTGAGCTCACAGACTGGAAAATGTTTCCCCTCGGTCATGGACTGTTTCCATCCATCCCTACAGTTACTGAAAATTAGAATTGGACCAATATTCATAGTAAAGTGAATGAGATTTTACTTTCCCCTCTCCTTTCACTAGACAGCAGTTTTTCATTCTGAGCTTAGTGAGCGAGCAGAAGCCGAGACAGGAGGACTTTCAGACGCGGGACTCAATGTGAGTCGACAGACGGGAAAAAGATCCCCCTCGGCGGCTCACACTTTCCATACATCCCGACTGTACATGATCAATAGAATTTGACCAATATTCATATAAAAGTGAATGAGATTTTACTTTCCCCTCTCCTTTCACTAGACAGCAGTTTTTTCATTCTGAGTTTAATGAGCGAGCAGAAGCCGAGACAGGAAGGACCTTCAGAACCGGTACTCGCTGTGAGCAGAAGCCGAGACAGGAGGACTTTCAGACGCGGGAATCACCGTGAGCAGAATCCGAGACAGCAAGACTTTCAGACGCGGTACTCACTGTGAGCTCACAGACTGGAAAATGTTTCCCCTCGGTCACGGACTGTTTCCATCCATCCCTACAGTTCCTGAAAATTAGAATTGGACCAATATTCATAGTAAAGTGGGTGAAATCTCATCTTATCTTCTCCGTTCACTGGAGACAGCATTTGATAATTCTGAGCTTAATGAGCGAGCAGAAGCCGAAACAGGAGGACTTTCAGACGCGGGACTCAATGTGAGTCGACAGACGGGAAAAAGATCCCCCTCGGCGGCTCACACTTTCCATACATCCCACTGTACATGATCAATAGAATTTGACCAATATTCATATAAAAGTGAATGAGATTTTACTTTCCCCTCTCCTTTCACTAGACAGCAGTTTTTCATTCTGAGTTTAATGAGCGAGCAGAAGCCGAGACAGGAAGGACCTTCAGAACCGGTACTCGCTGTGAGCAGAAGCCGAGACAGTCAGAGAATCACTGTGAGCAGAAGTCGAGACAGGAGGAATTTCAGACGCGGGACTCACTGTGAGTCCTCAGAAGGGAAAAATATCCCGGTCGGCCGCTGACCGTTTCCATACACCCAGATCATTCACAACCATTCGAATTCAACAAACATTCATATTAAAGTGGCTGAATTGTCATTTTCTCCTCTCCTTTCGCTGGAGACAGCATTTGTTAATTGTGAGCTTTATCAGCGACAGAAAGAAGTAAAACGCAGATGTTGACTCACTGGCCTCAGACTGCTGTCTATTTTGTTTATTCATGAAATGAAAGTTGATAAACATTAGATATTGAGCAGCGATACGTGGATTTTCGGGCTTTTTCCACACACTGGTCTGAAATGCAGCCTCTAAAGAAGGTCTCTCCTTTCACATGAGACAGCAGTCGTTAATTGTGAGCTTAATGAGAGAGCAGAAGCGGATACACGAAGACTTTCAGATACCATACTCAGTGTGAGTCCACAGAGGAAAAAGATCTCCCTCGGCCACTTTCATACACCCAGATTGTTGATGAACATTAGAATTTGACAAACACTTTTATTAAATTGGCTGAGATTTTACTTTCTCCTCTCCATTCACTAGACAGCAGTTTTTCATTCTGAGCTTAGTGAGCGAGCAGAAGCCGAGACAGGAGGACTTTCAGACGCGGGACTCAATGTGAGTGGACAGACGGGAAAAAGATCCCCCTCGGCGGCTCACACTTTCCATACATCCCGACTGTACATGATCAATAGAATTTGACCAATATTCATATAAAAGTGAATGAGATTTTACTTTCCCCTCTCCTTTCACTAGACAGCAGTTTTTCATTCTGAGTTTAATGAGCGAGCAGAAGCCGAGACAGGAAGGACCTTCAGAACCGGTACTCGCTGTGAGCAGAAGCCGAGACAGGAGGACTTTCAGACGCGGTACTCACTGTGAGCTCACAGACTGGAAAATGTTTCCCCTCGGTCACGGACTGTTTCCATCCATCCCTACAGTTCCTGAAAATTAGAATTGGACCAATATTCATAGTAAAGTGGCTGAAATCTCATCTTCTCTTCTCCGTTCACTGGAGACAGCATTTGATAATTCTGAGCTTAATGAGCGAGCAGAAGCCGAAACAGGAGGACTTTCAGACGCGGGACTCACTGTGAGTTCACAGACGGGAAAAAGATCCCCCTCGGCGGCTCACACTTTCCATACATCCCGACTGTACATGATCAATAGAATTTGACCAATATTCATATAAAAGTGAATGAGATTTTACTTTCCCCTCTCCTTTCACTAGACAGCAGTTTTTCATTCTGAGTTTAATGAGCGAGCAGAAGCCGAGACAGGAAGGACCTTCAGAACCGGTACTCGCTGTGAGCAGGAGCCGAGACAGGAGGACTTTCAGACGCGGTACTCACTGTGAGCTCACAGACTGGAAAATGTTTCCCCTCGGTCACGGACTGTTTCCATCCATCCCTACAGTTCCTGAAAATTAGAATTGGACCAATATTCATAGTAAAGTGGCTGAAATCTCATCTTATCTTCTCCGTTCACTGGAGACAGCATTTGATAATTCTGAGCTTAATGAGCGAGCAGAAGCCGAAACAGGAGGACTTTCAGACGCGGGAATCACCGTGAGCAGAATCCGAGACAGCAAGACTTTCAGACGCGGTACTCACTGTGAGCTCACAGACTGGAAAATGTTTCCCCTCGGTCACGGACTGTTTCCATCCATCCCTACAGTTCCTGAAAATTAGAATTGGACCAATATTCATAGTAAAGTGGCTGAAATCTCATCTTATCTTCTCCGTTCACTGGAGACAGCATTTGATAATTCTGAGCTTAATGAGCGAGCAGAAGCCGAAACAGGAGGACTTTCAGACGCGGGACTCACTGTGAGTCCTCAGAAGGGAAAATATCCCGGTCGGCCGCTGACCGTTTCCACACACCCAGATCATTCACAACCATTCGAATTCAACAAACATTCATATTAAAGTGGCTGAATTGTCATTTTCTCCTCTCCTTTCGCTGGAGACAGCAGTTTTTCATTCTGAGTTTAATGAGCGAGCAGAAGCCGAGACAGGAAGGACCTTCAGAACCGGTACTCGCTGTGAGCAGAAGCCGAGACAGGAGGACTTTCAGACGCGGGACTCACTGTGAGTCCTCAGAAGGGAAAATATCCCGGTCGGCCGCTGACCGTTTCCATACACCCAGATCATTCACAACCATTCGAATTCAACAAACATTCATATTAAAGTGGCTGAATTGTCATTTTCTCCTCTCCTTTCGCTGGAGACAGCATTTGTTAATTGTGAGCTTTATCAGCGACAGAAAGAAGTAAAACGCAGATGTTGACTCACTGGCCTCAGACTGCTGTCTATTTTGTTTATTCATGAAATGAAAGTTGATAAACATTAGATATTGAGCAGCGATACGTGGATTTTCGGGCTTTTTCCACACACTGGTCTGAAATGCAGCCTCTAAAGAAGGTCTCTCCTTTCACATGAGACAGCAGTCGTTAATTGTGAGCTTAATGAGAGAGCAGAAGCGGATACACGAAGACTTTCAGATACCATACTCAGTGTGAGTCCACAGAAGGGAAAAAGATCTCCCTCGGCCACTTTCATACACCCAGATTGTTGATGAACATTAGAATTTGACAAACACTTTTATTAAATTGGCTGAGATTTTACTTTCTCCTCTCCATTCACTAGACAGCAGTTTTTCATTCTGAATTTAGTGAGCGAGCAGAAGCCGAGACAGGAGGACTTTCAGACGCGGGAATCACCGTGAGCAGAATCCGAGACAGCAAGACTTTCAGACGCGGGACTCACTGTGAGTTCACAGACGGGAAAATGTTTCCCCTCGGTCACGGACTGTTTCCATCCATCCCTACAGTTCATGAAAATTAGAATTGGACCAATATTCATAGTAAAGTGGCTGAAATCTCATCTTCTCTTCTCCGTTCACTGGAGACAACATTTGATAATTCTGAGCTTAATGAGCGAGCAGAAGCCGAGACAGGAGGACTTTCAGACGCGGGACTCAATGTGAGTCGACAGACGGGAAAAAGATCCCCCTCGGCGGCTCACACTTTCCATACATCCCGACTGTACATGATCAATAGAATTTGACCAATATTCATATAGAAGTGAATGAGATTTTACTTTCCCCTCTCCTTTCACTAGACAGCAGTTTTTCATTCTGAGTTTAATGAGCGAGCAGAAGCCGAGACAGGGAGGACGTTCAGAACCGGTACTCGCTGTGAGCAGAAGCCGAGACAGGAGGACTTTCAGACGCGGGAATCACCGTGAGCAGAATCCGAGACAGCAAGACTTTCAGACGCGGTATTCACTGTGAGCTCACAGACTGGAAAATGTTTCCCCTCGGTCACGGACTGTTTCCATCCATCCCTACAGTTCCTGAAAATTAGAATTGGACCAATATTCATAGTAAAGTGGCTGAAATCTCATCTTATCTTCTCCGTTCACTGGAGACAGCATTTGATAATTCTGAGCTTAATGAGCGAGCAGAAGCCGAGACAGGAGGACTTTCAGACGCGGGACTCAATGTGAGTCGACAGACGGGAAAAAGATCCCCCTCGGCGGCTCACACTTTCCATACATCCCGACTGTACATGATCAATAGAATTTGACCAATATTCATATAAAAGTGAATGAGATTTTACTTTCCCCTCTCCTTTCACTAGACAGCAGTTTTTCATTCTGAGTTTAATGAGCGAGCAGAAGCCGAGACAGGAAGGACCTTCAGAACCGGTACTCGCTGTGAGCAGAAGCCGAGACAGGAGGACTTTCAGACGCGGTACTCACTGTGAGCTCACAGACTGGAAAATGTTTCCCCTCGGTCACGGACTGTTTCCATCCATCCCTACAGTTCCTGAAAATTAGAATTGGACCAATATTCATAGTAAAGTGGCTGAAATCTCATCTTATCTTCTCTGTTCACTGGAGACAGCATTTGATAATTCTGAGCTTAATGAGCGAGCAGAAGCCGAAACAGGAGGACTTTCAGACGCGGGACTCACTGTGAGTCCTCAGAAGGGAAAGTATCCCGGTCGGCCGCTGACCGTTTCCATACACCCAGATCATTCACAACCATTCGAATTCAACAAACATTCATATTAAAGTGGCTGAATTGTCATTTTCTCCTCTCCTTTCGCTGGAGACAGCAGTTTTTCATTCTGAGTTTAATGAGCGAGCAGAAGCCGAGACAGGAAGGACCTTCAGAACCGGTACTCGCTGTGAGCAGAAGCCGAGACAGGAGGACTTTCAGACGCGGGAATCACCGTGAGCAGAATCCGAGACAGCAAGACTTTCAGACGCGGTACTCACTGTGAGCTCACAGACTGGAAAATGTTTCCCCTCGGTCATGGACTGTTTCCATCCATCCCTACAGTTACTGAAAATTAGAATTGGACCAATATTCATAGTAAAGTGAATGAGATTTTACTTTCCCCTCTCCTTTCACTAGACAGCAGTTTTTCATTCTGAGTTTAATGAGCGAGCAGAAGCCGAGACAGGAAGGACCTTCAGACGCGGGACTCGCTGTGAGCAGAAGCCGAGACAGGCGCACTGTCAGACGCGGGAATCACTGTGAGCAGAAGTCGAGACAGGAGGAATTTCAGACGCGGGACTCACTGTGAGTCCTCAGAAGGGAAAATATCCCGGTCGGCCGCTGACCGTTTCCATACACCCAGATCATTCACAACCATTCGAATTCAACAAACATTCATATTAAAGTGGCTGAATTGTCATTTTCTCCTCTCCTTTCGCTGGAGACAGCATTTGTTAATTGTGAGCTTTATCAGCGACAGAAAGAAGTAAAACGCAGATGTTGACTCACTGGCCTCAGACTGCTGTCTATTTTGTTTATTCATGAAATGAAAGTTGATAAACATTAGATATTGAGCAGCGATACGTGGATTTTCGGGCTTTTTCACACACTGGTCTGAAATGCAGCCTCTAAAGAAGGTCTCTCCTTTCACATGAGACAGCAGTCGTTAATTGTGAGCTTAATGAGAGAGCAGAAGCGGATACACGAAGACTTTCAGATACCATACTCAGTGTGAGTCCACAGAAGGGAAAAAGATCTCCCTCGGCCACTTTCATACACCCAGATTGTTGATGAACATTAGAATTTGACAAACACTTTTATTAAATTGGCTGAGATTTTACTTTCTCCTCTCCATTCACTAGACAGCAGTTTTTCATTCTGAGTTTAATGAGCGAGCAGAAGCCGAGACAGGAAGGACCTTCAGAACCGGTACTCGCTGTGAGCAGAAGCCGAGACAGGCGCACTGTCAGACGCGGGAATCACTGTGAGCAGAAGTCGAGACAGGAGGAATTTCAGACGCGGGACTCACTGTGAGTCCTCAGAAGGGAAAATATCCCGGTCGGCCGCTGACCGTTTCCATACACCCAGATCATTCACAACCATTCGAATTCAACAAACATTCATATTAAAGTGGCTGAATTGTCATTTTCTCCTCTCCTTTCGCTGGAGACAGCATTTGTTAATTGTGAGCTTTATCAGCGACAGAAAGAAGTAAAACGCAGATGTTGACTCACTGGCCTCAGACTGCTGTCTATTTTGTTTATTCAAGAAATGAAAGTTGATAAACATTAGATATTGAGCAGCGATACGTGGATTTTCGGGCTTTTTCCACACACTGGTCTGAAATGCAGCCTCTAAAGAAGGTCTCTCCTTTCACATGAGACAGCAGTCGTTAATTGTGAGCTTAATGAGAGAGCAGAAGCGGATACACGAAGACTTTCAGATACCATACTCAGTGTGAGTCCACAGAAGGGAAAAAGATCTCCCTCGGCCACTTTCATACACCCAGATTGTTGATGAACATTAGAATTTGACAAACACTTTTATTAAATTGGCTGAGATTTTACTTTCTCCTCTCCATTCACTAGACAGCAGTTTTTCATTCTGAGCTTAGTGAGCGAGCAGAAGCCGAGACAGGAGGACTTTCAGACGCGGGACTCAATGTGAGTCGACAGACGGGAAAAAGATCCCCCTCGGCGGCTCACACTTTCCATACATCCCGACTGTACATGATCAATAGAATTTGACCAATATTCATATAAAAGTGAATGAGATTTTACTTTCCCCTCTCCTTTCACTAGACAGCAGTTTTTCATTCTGAGTTTAATGAGCGAGCAGAAGCCGAGACAGGAAGGACCTTCAGAACCGGTACTCGCTGTGAGCAGAAGCCGAGACAGGAGGACTTTCAGACGCGGGAATCACCGTGAGCAGAATCCGAGACAGCAAGACTTTCAGACGCGGTACTCACTGTGAGCTCACAGACTGGAAAATGTTTCCCCTCGGTCACGGACTGTTTCCATCCATCCCTACAGTTCCTGAAAATTAGAATTGGACCAATATTCATAGTAAAGTGGCTGAAATCTCATCTTATCTTCTCCGTTCACTGGAGACAGCATTTGATAATTCTGAGCTTAATGAGCGAGCAGAAGCCGAAACAGGAGGACTTTCAGACGCGGGACTCAATGTGAGTCGACAGACGGGAAAAAGATCCCCCTCGGCGGCTCACACTTTCCATACATCCCGACTGTACATGATCAATAGAATTTGACCAATATTCATATAAAAGTGAATGAGATTTTACTTTCCCCTCTCCTTTCACTAGACAGCAGTTTTTCATTCTGAGTTTAATGAGCGAGCAGAAGCCGAGACAGGAAGGACCTTCAGAACCGGTACTCGCTGTGAGCAGAAGCCGAGACAGGCGCACTGTCAGACGCGGGAATCACTGTGAGCAGAAGTCGAGACAGGAGGAATTTCAGACGCGGGACTCACTGTGAGTCCTCAGAAGGGAAAATATCCCGGTCGGCCGCTGACCGTTTCCATACACCCAGATCATTCACAACCATTCGAATTCAACAAACATTCATATTAAAGTGGCTGAATTGTCATTTTCTCCTCTCCTTTCGCTGGAGACAGCATTTGTTAATTGTGAGCTTTATCAGCGACAGAAAGAAGTAAAACGCAGATGTTGACTCACTGGCCTCAGACTGCTGTCTATTTTGTTTATTCATGAAATGAAAGTTGATAAACATTAGATATTGAGCAGCGATACGTGGATTTTCGGGCTTTTTCCACACACTGGTCTGAAATGCAGCCTCTAAAGAAGGTCTCTCCTTTCACATGAGACAGCAGTCGTTAATTGTGAGCTTAATGAGAGAGCAGAAGCGGATACACGAAGACTTTCAGATACCATACTCAGTGTGAGTCCACAGAAGGGAAAAAGATCTCCCTCGGCCACTTTCATACACCCAGATTGTTGATGAACATTAGAATTTGACAAACACTTTTATTAAATTGGCTGAGATTTTACTTTCTCCTCTCCATTCACTAGACAGCAGTTTTTCATTCTGAACTTAGTGAGCGAGCAGAAGCCGAGACAGGAGGACTTTCAGACGCGGGAATCACCGTGAGCAGAATCCGAGACAGCAAGACTTTCAGACGCGGGACTCACTGTGAGTTCACAGACGGGAAAATGTTTCCCCTCGGTCACGGACTGTTTCCATCCATCCCTACAGTTCATGAAAATTAGAATTGGACCAATATTCATAGTAAAGTGGCTGAAATCTCATCTTCTCTTCTCCGTTCACTGGAGACAACATTTGATAATTCTGAGCTTAATGAGCGAGCAGAAGCCGAGACAGGAGGACTTTCAGACGCGGGACTCAATGTGAGTCGACAGACGGGAAAAAGATCCCCCTCGGCGGCTCACACTTTCCATACATCCCGACTGTACATGATCAATAGAATTTGACCAATATTCATATAGAAGTGAATGAGATTTTACTTTCCCCTCTCCTTTCACTAGACAGCAGTTTTTCATTCTGAGTTTAATGAGCGAGCAGAAGCCGAGACAGGGAGGACGTTCAGAACCGGTACTCGCTGTGAGCAGAAGCCGAGACAGGAGGACTTTCAGACGCGGGAATCACCGTGAGCAGAATCCGAGACAGCAAGACTTTCAGACGCGGTACTCACTGTGAGCTCACAGACTGGAAAATGTTTCCCCTCGGTCACGGACTTTTTCCATCCATCCCTACAGTTCCTGAAAATTAGAATTGGACCAATATTCATAGTAAAGTGGCTGAAATCTCATCTTATCTTCTCCGTTCACTGGAGACAGCATTTGATAATTCTGAGCTTAATGAGCGAGCAGAAGCCGAAACAGGAGGACTTTCAGACGCGGGACTCACTGTGAGTCCTCAGAAGGGAAAATATCCCGGTCGGCCGCTGACCGTTTCCATACACCCAGATCATTCACAACCATTCGAATTCAACAAACATTCATATTAAAGTGGCTGAATTGTCATTTTCTCCTCTCCTTTCGCTGGAGACAGCAGTTTTTCATTCTGAGTTTAATGAGCGAGCAGAAGCCGAGACAGGAAGGACCTTCAGAACCGGTACTCGCTGTGAGCAGAAGCCGAGACAGGAGGACTTTCAGACGCGGGACTCACTGTGAGTCCTCAGAAGGGAAAATATCCCGGTCGGCCGCTGACCGTTTCCATACACCCAGATCATTCACAACCATTCGAATTCAACAAACATTCATATTAAAGTGGCTGAATTGTCATTTTCTCCTCTCCTTTCGCTGGAGACAGCAGTTTTTCATTCTGAGTTTAATGAGCGAGCAGAAGCCGAGACAGGAAGGACCTTCAGAACCGGTACTCGCTGTGAGCAGAAGCCGAGACAGGAGGACTTTCAGACGCGGGAATCACCGTGAGCAGAATCCGAGACAGCAAGACTTTCAGACGCGGTACTCACTGTGAGCTCACAGACTGGAAAATGTTTCCCCTCGGTCACGGACTGTTTCCATCCATCCCTACAGTTCCTGAAAATTGGAATTGGACCAATATTCATAGTAAAGTGGGTGAAATCTCATCTTATCTTCTCCGTTCACTGGAGACAGCATTTGATAATTCTGAGCTTAATGAGCGAGCAGAAGCCGAAACAGGAGGACTTTCAGACGCGGGACTCAATGTGAGTCGACAGACGGGAAAAAGATCCCCCTCGGCGGCTCACACTTTCCATACATCCCGACTGTACATGATCAATAGAATTTGACCAATATTCATATAAAAGTGAATGAGATTTTACTTTCCCCTCTCCTTTCACTAGACAGCAGTTTTTCATTCTGAGTTTAATGAGCGAGCAGAAGCCGAGACAGGAAGGACCTTCAGAACCGGTACTCGCTGTGAGCAGAAGCCGAGACAGGAGGACTTTCAGACGCGGGAATCACCGTGAGCAGAATCCGAGACAGCAAGACTTTCAGACGCGGTACTCACTGTGAGTCCTCAGAAGGGAAAATATCCCGGTCGGCCGCTGACCGTTTCCATACACCCAGATCATTCACAACCATTCGAATTCAACAAACATTCATATTAAAGTGGCTGAATTGTCATTTTCTCCTCTCCTTTCGCTGGAGACAGCAGTTTTTCATTCTGAGTTTAATGAGCGAGCAGAAGCCGAGACAGGAAGGACCTTCAGAACCGGTACTCGCTGTGAGCAGAAGCCGAGACAGGAGGACTTTCAGACGCGGGAATCACCGTGAGCAGAATCCGAGACAGCAAGACTTTCAGACGCGGTACTCACTGTGAGCTCACAGACTGGAAAATGTTTCCCCTCGGTCATGGACTGTTTCCATCCATCCCTACAGTTACTGAAAATTAGAATTGGACCAATATTCATAGTAAAGTGAATGAGATTTTACTTTCCCCTCTCCTTTCACTAGACAGCAGTTTTTCATTCTGAGCTTAGTGAGCGAGCAGAAGCCGAGACAGGAAGGACCTTCAGACGCGGGACTCGCTGTGAGCAGAAGCCGAGACAGGCGCACTGTCAGACGCGGGAATCACTGTGAGCAGAAGTCGAGACAGGAGGAATTTCAGACGCGGGACTCACTGTGAGTCCTCAGAAGGGAAAATATCCCGGTCGGCCGCTGACCGTTTCCATACACCCAGATCATTCACAACCATTCGAATTCAACAAACATTCATATTAAAGTGGCTGAATTGTCATTTTCTCCTCTCCTTTCGCTGGAGACAGCATTTGTTAATTGTGAGCTTTATCAGCGACAGAAAGAAGTAAAACGCAGATGTTGACTCACTGGCCTCAGACTGCTGTCTATTTTGTTTATTCATGAAATGAAAGTTGATAAACATTAGATATTGAGCAGCGATACGTGGATTTTCGGGCTTTTTCACACACTGGTCTGAAATGCAGCCTCTAAAGAAGGTCTCTCCTTTCACATGAGACAGCAGTCGTTAATTGTGAGCTTAATGAGAGAGCAGAAGCGGATACACGAAGACTTTCAGATACCATACTCAGTGTGAGTCCACAGAAGGGAAAAAGATCTCCCTCGGCCACTTTCATACACCCAGATTGTTGATGAACATTAGAATTTGACAAACACTTTTATTAAATTGGCTGAGATTTTACTTTCTCCTCTCCATTCACTAGACAGCAGTTTTTCATTCTGAGTTTAATGAGCGAGCAGAAGCCGAGACAGGAAGGACCTTCAGAACCGGTACTCGCTGTGAGCAGAAGCCGAGACAGGCGCACTGTCAGACGCGGGAATCACTGTGAGCAGAAGTCGAGACAGGAGGAATTTCAGACGCGGGACTCACTGTGAGTCCTCAGAAGGGAAAATATCCCGGTCGGCCGCTGACCGTTTCCATACACCCAGATCATTCACAACCATTCGAATTCAACAAACATTCATATTAAAGTGGCTGAATTGTCATTTTCTCCTCTCCTTTCGCTGGAGACAGCATTTGTTAATTGTGAGCTTTATCAGCGACAGAAAGAAGTAAAACGCAGATGTTGATTCACTGGCCTCAGACTGCTGTCTATTTTGTTTATTCAAGAAATGAAAGTTGATAAACATTAGATATTGAGCAGCGATACGTGGATTTTCGGGCTTTTTCCACACACTGGTCTGAAATGCAGCCTCTAAAGAAGGTCTCTCCTTTCACATGAGACAGCAGTCGTTAATTGTGAGCTTAATGAGAGAGCAGAAGCGGATACACGAAGACTTTCAGATACCATACTCAGTGTGAGTCCACAGAAGGGAAAAAGATCTCCCTCGGCCACTTTCATACACCCAGATTGTTGATGAACATTAGAATTTGACAAACACTTTTATTAAATTGGCTGAGATTTTACTTTCTCCTCTCCATTCACTAGACAGCAGTTTTTCATTCTGAGCTTAGTGAGCGAGCAGAAGCCGAGACAGGAGGACTTTCAGACGCGGGACTCAATGTGAGTCGACAGACGGGAAAAAGATCCCCCTCGGCGGCTCACACTTTCCATACATCCCGACTGTACATGATCAATAGAATTTGACCAATATTCATATAAAAGTGAATGAGATTTTACTTTCCCCTCTCCTTTCACTAGACAGCAGTTTTTCATTCTGAGTTTAATGAGCGAGCAGAAGCCGAGACAGGAAGGACCTTCAGAACCGGTACTCGCTGTGAGCAGAAGCCGAGACAGGAGGACTTTCAGACGCGGGAATCACCGTGAGCAGAATCCGAGACAGCAAGACTTTCAGACGCGGTACTCACTGTGAGCTCACAGACTGGAAAATGTTTCCCCTCGGTCACGGACTGTTTCCATCCATCCCTACAGTTCCTGAAAATTAGAATTGGACCAATATTCATAGTAAAGTGGCTGAAATCTCATCTTATCTTCTCCGTTCACTGGAGACAGCATTTGATAATTCTGAGCTTAATGAGCGAGCAGAAGCCGAGACAGGAGGACTTTCAGACGCGGGACTCAATGTGAGTCGACAGACGGGAAAAAGATCCCCCTCGGCGGCTCACACTTTCCATACATCCCGACTGTACATGATCAATAGAATTTGACCAATATTCATATAAAAGTGAATGAGATTTTACTTTCCCCTCTCCTTTCACTAGACAGCAGTTTTTCATTCTGAGTTTAATGAGCGAGCAGAAGCCGAGACAGGAAGGACCTTCAGAACCGGTACTCGCTGTGAGCAGAAGCCGAGACAGGAGGACTTTCAGACGCGGGAATCACCGTGAGCAGAATCCGAGACAGCAAGACTTTCAGACGCGGTACTCACTGTGAGCTCACAGACTGGAAAATGTTTCCCCTCGGTCACGGACTGTTTCCATCCATCCCTACAGTTCCTGAAAATTAGAATTGGACCAATATTCATAGTAAAGTGGCTGAAATCTCATCTTATCTTCTCCGTTCACTGGAGACAGCATTTGATAATTCTGAGCTTAATGAGCGAGCAGAAGCCGAAACAGGAGGACTTTCAGACGCGGGACTCAATGTGAGTCGACAGACGGGAAAAAGATCCCCCTCGGCGGCTCACACTTTCCATACATCCCGACTGTACATGATCAATAGAATTTGACCAATATTCATATAAAAGTGAATGAGATTTTACTTTCCCCTCTCCTTTCACTAGACAGCAGTTTTTCATTCTGAGTTTAATGAGCGAGCAGAAGCCGAGACAGGAAGGACCTTCAGAACCGGTACTCGCTGTGAGCAGAAGCCGAGACAGGCGCACTGTCAGACGCGGGAATCACTGTGAGCAGAAGTCGAGACAGGAGGAATTTCAGACGCGGGACTCACTGTGAGTCCTCAGAAGGGAAAATATCCGGTCGGCCGCTGACCGTTTCCATACACCCAGATCATTCACAACCATTCGAATTCAACAAACATTCATATTAAAGTGGCTGAATTGTCATTTTCTCCTCTCCTTTCGCTGGAGACAGCATTTGTTAATTGTGAGCTTTATCAGCGACAGAAAGAAGTAAAACGCAGATGTTGACTCACTGGCCTCAGACTGCTGTCTATTTTGTTTATTCATGAAATGAAAGTTGATAAACATTAGATATTGAGCAGCGATACGTGGATTTTCGGGCTTTTTCCACACACTGGTCTGAAATGCAGCCTCTAAAGAAGGTCTCTCCTTTCACATGAGACAGCAGTCGTTAATTGTGAGCTTAATGAGAGAGCAGAAGCGGATACACGAAGACTTTCAGATACCATACTCAGTGTGAGTCCACAGAAGGGAAAAAGATCTCCCTCGGCCACTTTCATACACCCAGATTGTTGATGAACATTAGAATTTGACAAACACTTTTATTAAATTGGCTGAGATTTTACTTTCTCCTCTCCATTCACTAGACAGCAGTTTTTCATTCTGAACTTAGTGAGCGAGCAGAAGCCGAGACAGGAGGACTTTCAGACGCGGGAATCACCGTGAGCAGAATCCGAGACAGCAAGACTTTCAGACGCGGGACTCACTGTGAGTTCACAGACGGGAAAATGTTTCCCCTCGGTCACGGACTGTTTCCATCCATCCCTACAGTTCATGAAAATTAGAATTGGACCAATATTCATAGTAAAGTGGCTGAAATCTCATCTTCTCTTCTCCGTTCACTGGAGACAACATTTGATAATTCTGAGCTTAATGAGCGAGCAGAAGCCGAGACAGGAGGACTTTCAGACGCGGGACTCAATGTGAGTCGACAGACGGGAAAAAGATCCCCCTCGGCGGCTCACACTTTCCATACATCCCGACTGTACATGATCAATAGAATTTGACCAATATTCATATAGAAGTGAATGAGATTTTACTTTCCCCTCTCCTTTCACTAGACAGCAGTTTTTCATTCTGAGTTTAATGAGCGAGCAGAAGCCGAGACAGGGAGGACGTTCAGAACCGGTACTCGCTGTGAGCAGAAGCCGAGACAGGAGGACTTTCAGACGCGGGAATCACCGTGAGCAGAATCCGAGACAGCAAGACTTTCAGACGCGGTACTCACTGTGAGCTCACAGACTGGAAAATGTTTCCCCTCGGTCACGGACTTTTTCCATCCATCCCTACAGTTCCTGAAAATTAGAATTGGACCAATATTCATAGTAAAGTGGCTGAAATCTCATCTTATCTTCTCCGTTCACTGGAGACAGCATTTGATAATTCTGAGCTTAATGAGCGAGCAGAAGCCGAAACAGGAGGACTTTCAGACGCGGGACTCACTGTGAGTCCTCAGAAGGGAAAATCCCGGTCGGCCGCTGACCGTTTCCATACACCCAGATCATTCACAACCATTCGAATTCAACAAACATTCATATTAAAGTGGCTGAATTGTCATTTTCTCCTCTCCTTTCGCTGGAGACAGCAGTTTTTCATTCTGAGTTTAATGAGCGAGCAGAAGCCGAGACAGGAAGGACCTTCAGAACCGGTACTCGCTGTGAGCAGAAGCCGAGACAGGAGGACTTTCAGACGCGGGACTCACTGTGAGTCTCAGAAGGGAAAATATCCCGGTCGGCCGCTGACCGTTTCCATACACCCAGATCATTCACAACCATTCGAATTCAACAAACATTCATATTAAAGTGGCTGAATTGTCATTTTCTCCTCTCCTTTCGCTGGAGACAGCAGTTTTTCATTCTGAGTTTAATGAGCGAGCAGAAGCCGAGACAGGAAGGACCTTCAGAACCGGTACTCGCTGTGAGCAGAAGCCGAGACAGGAGGACTTTCAGACGCGGGAATCACCGTGAGCAGAATCCGAGACAGCAAGACTTTCAGACGCGGTACTCACTGTGAGCTCACAGACTGGAAAATGTTTCCCCTCGGTCACGGACTGTTTCCATCCATCCCTACAGTTCCTGAAAATTGGAATTGGACCAATATTCATAGTAAAGTGGGTGAAATCTCATCTTATCTTCTCCGTTCACTGGAGACAGCATTTGATAATTCTGAGCTTAATGAGCGAGCAGAAGCCGAAACAGGAGGACTTTCAGACGCGGGACTCAATGTGAGTCGACAGACGGGAAAAAGATCCCCCTCGGCGGCTCACACTTTCCATACATCCCGACTGTACATGATCAATAGAATTTGACCAATATTCATATAAAAGTGAATGAGATTTTACTTTCCCCTCTCCTTTCACTAGACAGCAGTTTTTCATTCTGAGTTTAATGAGCGAGCAGAAGCCGAGACAGGAAGGACCTTCAGAACCGGTACTCGCTGTGAGCAGAAGCCGAGACAGGCGCACTGTCAGACGCGGGAATCACTGTGAGCAGAAGTCGAGACAGGAGGAATTTCAGACGCGGGACTCACTGTGAGTCCTCAGAAGGGAAAATATCCCGGTCGGCCGCTGACCGTTTCCATACACCCAGATCATTCACAACCATTCGAATTCAACAAACATTCATATTAAAGTGGCTGAATTGTCATTTTCTCCTCTCCTTTCGCTGGAGACAGCATTTGTTAATTGTGAGCTTTATCAGCGACAGAAAGAAGTAAAACGCAGATGTTGACTCACTGGCCTCAGACTGCTGTCTATTTTGTTTATTCATGAAATGAAAGTTGATAAACATTAGATATTGAGCAGCGATACGTGGATTTTCGGGCTTTTTCCACACACTGGTCTGAAATGCAGCCTCTAAAGAAGGTCTCTCCTTTCACATGAGACAGCAGTCGTTAATTGTGAGCTTAATGAGAGAGCAGAAGCGGATACACGAAGACTTTCAGATACCATACTCAGTGTGAGTCCACAGAAGGAAAAAGATCTCCCTCGGCCACTTTCATACACCCAGATTGTTGATGAACATTAGAATTTGACAAACACTTTTATTAAATTGGCTGAGATTTTACTTTCTCCTCTCCATTCACTAGACAGCAGTTTTTCATTCTGAACTTAGTGAGCGAGCAGAAGCCGAGACAGAGGACTTTCAGACGCGGGAATCACCGTGAGCAGAATCCGAGACAGCAAGACTTTCAGACGCGGGACTCACTGTGAGTTCACAGACGGGAAAATGTTTCCCCTCGGTCACGGACTGTTTCCATCCATCCCTACAGTTCATGAAAATTAGAATTGGACCAATATTCATAGTAAAGTGGCTGAAATCTCATCTTCTCTTCTCCGTTCACTGGAGACAACATTTGATAATTCTGAGCTTAATGAGCGAGCAGAAGCCGAGACAGGAGGACTTTCAGACGCGGGACTCAATGTGAGTCGACAGACGGGAAAAAGATCCCCCTCGGCGGCTCACACTTTCCATACATCCCGACTGTACATGATCAATAGAATTTGACCAATATTCATATAGAAGTGAATGAGATTTTACTTTCCCCTCTCCTTTCACTAGACAGCAGTTTTTCATTCTGAGTTTAATGAGCGAGCAGAAGCCGAGACAGGAGGACGTTCAGAACCGGTACTCGCTGTGAGCAGAAGCCGAGACAGGAGGACTTTCAGACCGGGAATCACCGTGAGCAGAATCCGAGACAGCAAGACTTTCAGACGCGGTACTCACTGTGAGCTCACAGACTGGAAAATGTTTCCCCTCGGTCACGGACTTTTTCCATCCATCCCTACAGTTCCTGAAAATTAGAATTGGACCAATATTCATAGTAAAGTGGCTGAAATCTCATCTTATCTTCTCCGTTCACTGGAGACAGCATTTTGATAATTCTGAGCTTAATGAGCGAGCAGAAGCCGAAACAGGAGGACTTTCAGACGCGGGACTCACTGTGAGTCCTCAGAAGGGAAAATATCCCGGTCGGCGCTGACCGTTTCCATACACCCAGATCATTCACAACCATTCGAATTCAACAAACATTCATATTAAAGTGGCTGAATTGTCATTTTCTCCTCTCCTTTCGCTGGAGACAGCAGTTTTCATTCTGAGTTTAATGAGCGAGCAGAAGCCGAGACAGGAAGGACCTTCAGAACCGGTACTCGCT
>NW_026117308.1:0-11374 GCF_001640805.2 Lates calcarifer | reverse complement strand
GTACATGATCAATAGAATTTGACCAATATTCATATAAAAGTGAATGAGATTTTACTTTCCCCTCTCCTTTCACTAGACAGCAGTTTTTCATTCTGAGTTTAATGAGCGAGCAGAAGCCGAGACAGGAAGGACCTTCAGAACCGGTACTCGCTGTGAGCAGAAGCCGAGACAGGCGCACTGTCAGACGCGGGAATCACTGTGAGCAGAAGTCGAGACAGGAGGAATTTCAGACGCGGGACTCACTGTGAGTCCTCAGAAGGGAAAATATCCCGGTCGGCCGCTGACCGTTTCCATACACCCAGATCATTCACAACCATTCGAATTCAAAAATTCATATTAAAGTGGCTGAATTGTCATTTTCTCCTCTCCTTTCGCTGGAGACAGCATTTGTTAATTGTGAGCTTTATCAGCGACAGAAAGAAGTAAAACGCAGATGTTGACTCACTGGCCTCAGACTGCTGTCTATTTTGTTTATTCATGAAATGAAAGTTGATAAACATTAGATATTGAGCAGCGATACGTGGATTTTCGGGCTTTTTCCACACACTGGTCTGAAATGCAGCCTCTAAAGAAGGTCTCTCCTTTCACATGAGACAGCAGTCGTTAATTGTGAGCTTAATGAGAGAGCAGAAGCGGATACACGAAGACTTTCAGATACCATACTCAGTGTGAGTCCACAGAAGGGAAAAAGATCTCCCTCGGCCACTTTCATACACCCAGATTGTTGATGAACATTAGAATTTGACAAACACTTTTATTAAATTGGCTGAGATTTTACTTTCTCCTCTCCATTCACTAGACAGCAGTTTTTCATTCTGAACTTAGTGAGCGAGCAGAAGCCGAGACAGGAGGACTTTCAGACGCGGGAATCACCGTGAGCAGAATCCGAGACAGCAAGACTTTCAGACGCGGGACTCACTGTGAGTTCACAGACGGGAAAATGTTTCCCCTCGGTCACGGACTGTTTCCATCCATCCCTACAGTTCATGAAAATTAGAATTGGACCAATATTCATAGTAAAGTGGCTGAAATCTCATCTTCTCTTCTCCGTTCACTGGAGACAACATTTGATAATTCTGAGCTTAATGAGCGAGCAGAAGCCGAGACAGGAGGACTTTCAGACGCGGGACTCAATGTGAGTCGACAGACGGGAAAAAGATCCCCCTCGGCGGCTCACACTTTCCATACATCCCGACTGTACATGATCAATAGAATTTGACCAATATTCATATAGAAGTGAATGAGATTTTACTTTCCCCTCTCCTTTCACTAGACAGCAGTTTTTCATTCTGAGTTTAATGAGCGAGCAGAAGCCGAGACAGGGAGGACGTTCAGAACCGGTACTCGCTGTGAGCAGAAGCCGAGACAGGAGGACTTTCAGACGCGGGAATCACCGTGAGCAGAATCCGAGACAGCAAGACTTTCAGACGCGGTACTCACTGTGAGCTCACAGACTGGAAAATGTTTCCCCTCGGTCACGGACTTTTTCCATCCATCCCTACAGTTCCTGAAAATTAGAATTGGACCAATATTCATAGTAAAGTGGCTGAAATCTCATCTTATCTTCTCCGTTCACTGGAGACAGCATTTGATAATTCTGAGCTTAATGAGCGAGCAGAAGCCGAAACAGGAGGACTTTCAGACGCGGGACTCACTGTGAGTCCTCAGAAGGGAAAATACACCGTTTCCATACACCCAGATCATTCACAACCATTCGAATTCAACAAACATTCATATTAAAGTGGCTGAATTGTCATTTTCTCCTCTCCTTTCGCTGGAGACAGCAGTTTTTCATTCTGAGTTTAATGAGCGAGCAGAAGCCGAGACAGGAAGGACCTTCAGAACCGGTACTCGCTGTGAGCAGAAGCCGAGACAGGAGGACTTTCAGACGCGGGACTCACTGTGAGTCCTCAGAAGGGAAAATATCCCGGTCGGCCGCTGACCGTTTCCATACACCCAGATCATTCACAACCATTCGAATTCAACAAACATTCATATTAAAGTGGCTGAATTGTCATTTTCTCCTCTCCTTTCGCTGGAGACAGCAGTTTTTCATTCTGAGTTTAATGAGCGAGCAGAAGCCGAGACAGGAAGGACCTTCAGAACCGGTACTCGCTGTGAGCAGAAGCCGAGACAGGAGGACTTTCAGACGCGGGACACCGTGAGCAGAATCCGAGACAGCAAGACTTTCAGACGCGGTACTCACTGTGAGCTCACAGACTGGAAAATGTTTCCCCTCGGTCACGGACTGTTTCCATCCATCCCTACAGTTCCTGAAAATTGGAATTGGACCAATATTCATAGTAAAGTGGGTGAAATCTCATCTTATCTTCTCCGTTCACTGGAGACAGCATTTGATAATTCTGAGCTTAATGAGCGAGCAGAAGCCGAAACAGGAGGACTTTCAGACGCGGACTCAATGTGAGTCGACAGACGGGAAAAAGATCCCCCTCGGCGGCTCACACTTTCCATACATCCCGACTGTACATGATCAATAGAATTTGACCAATATTCATATAAAGTGAATGAGATTTTACTTTCCCCTCTCCTTTCACTAGACAGCAGTTTTTCATTCTGAGTTTAATGAGCGAGCAGAAGCCGAGACAGGAAGGACCTTCAGAACCGGTACTCGCTGTGAGCAGAAGCCGAGACAGGAGGACTTTCAGACGCGGGAATCACGTGAGCAGAATCCGAGACAGCAAGACTTTCAGACGCGGTACTCACTGTGAGTCCTCAGAAGGGAAAATATCCCGGTCGGCCGCTGACCGTTTCCATACACCCAGATCATTCACAACCATTCGAATTCAACAAACATTCATATTAAAGTGGCTGAATTGTCATTTTCTCCTCTCCTTTCGCTGGAGACAGCAGTTTTTCATTCTGAGTTTAATGAGCGAGCAGAAGCCGAGACAGGAAGGACCTTCAGAACCGGTACTCGCTGTGAGCAGAAGCCGAGACAGGAGGACTTTCAGACGCGGGAATCACCGTGAGCAGAATCCGAGACAGCAAGACTTTCAGACGCGGTACTCACTGTGAGCTCACAGACTGGAAAATGTTTCCCCTCGGTCATGGACTGTTTCCATCCATCCCTACAGTTACTGAAAATTAGAATTGGACCAATATTCATAGTAAAGTGAATGAGATTTTACTTTCCCCTCTCCTTTCACTAGACAGCAGTTTTTCATTCTGAGCTTAGTGAGCGAGCAGAAGCCGAGACAGGAAGGACCTTCAGACGCGGGACTCGCTGTGAGCAGAAGCCGAGACAGGCGCACTGTCAGACGCGGGAATCACTGTGAGCAGAAGTCGAGACAGGAGGAATTTCAGACGCGGGACTCACTGTGAGTCCTCAGAAGGGAAAATATCCCGGTCGGCCGCTGACCGTTTCCATACACCCAGATCATTCACAACCATTCGAATTCAACAAACATTCATATTAAAGTGGCTGAATTGTCATTTTCTCCTCTCCTTTCGCTGGAGACAGCATTTGTTAATTGTGAGCTTTATCAGCGACAGAAAGAAGTAAAACGCAGATGTTGACTCACTGGCCTCAGACTGCTGTCTATTTTGTTTATTCATGAAATGAAAGTTGATAAACATTAGATATTGAGCAGCGATACGTGGATTTTCGGGCTTTTTCACACACTGGTCTGAAATGCAGCCTCTAAAGAAGGTCTCTCCTTTCACATGAGACAGCAGTCGTTAATTGTGAGCTTAATGAGAGAGCAGAAGCGGATACACGAAGACTTTCAGATACCATACTCAGTGTGAGTCCACAGAAGGGAAAAAGATCTCCCTCGGCCACTTTCATACACCCAGATTGTTGATGAACATTAGAATTTGACAAACACTTTTATTAAATTGGCTGAGATTTTACTTTCTCCTCTCCATTCACTAGACAGCAGTTTTTCATTCTGAGTTTAATGAGCGAGCAGAAGCCGAGACAGGAAGGACCTTCAGAACCGGTACTCGCTGTGAGCAGAAGCCGAGACAGGCGCACTGTCAGACGCGGGAATCACTGTGAGCAGAAGTCGAGACAGGAGGAATTTCAGACGCGGGACTCACTGTGAGTCCTCAGAAGGGAAAATATCCCGGTCGGCCGCTGACCGTTTCCATACACCCAGATCATTCACAACCATTCGAATTCAACAAACATTCATATTAAAGTGGCTGAATTGTCATTTTCTCCTCTCCTTTCGCTGGAGACAGCATTTGTTAATTGTGAGCTTTATCAGCGACAGAAAGAAGTAAAACGCAGATGTTGATTCACTGGCCTCAGACTGCTGTCTATTTTGTTTATTCAAGAAATGAAAGTTGATAAACATTAGATATTGAGCAGCGATACGTGGATTTTCGGGCTTTTTCCACACACTGGTCTGAAATGCAGCCTCTAAAGAAGGTCTCTCCTTTCACATGAGACAGCAGTCGTTAATTGTGAGCTTAATGAGAGAGAGAAGCGGATACACGAAGACTTTCAGATACCATACTCAGTGTGAGTCCACAGAAGGGAAAAAGATCTCCCTCGGCCACTTTCATACACCCAGATTGTTGATGAACATTAGAATTTGACAAACTTTTATTAAATTGGCTGAGATTTTACTTTCTCCTCTCCATTCACTAGACAGCAGTTTTTCATTCTGAGCTTAGTGAGCGAGCAGAAGCCGAGACAGGAGGACTTTCAGACGCGGGACTCAATGTGAGTCGACAGACGGGAAAAAGATCCCCCTCGGCGGCTCACACTTTCCATACATCCCGACTGTACATGATCAATAGAATTTGACCAATATTCATATAAAAGTGAATGAGATTTTACTTTCCCCTCTCCTTTCACTAGACAGCAGTTTTTCATTCTGAGTTTAATGAGCGAGCAGAAGCCGAGACAGGAAGGACCTTCAGAACCGGTACTCGCTGTGAGCAGAAGCCGAGACAGGAGGACTTTCAGACGCGGGAATCACCGTGAGCAGAATCCGAGACAGCAAGACTTTCAGACGCGGTACTCACTGTGAGCTCACAGACTGGAAAATGTTTCCCCTCGGTCACGGACTGTTTCCATCCATCCCTACAGTTCCTGAAAATTAGAATTGGACCAATATTCATAGTAAAGTGGCTGAAATCTCATCTTATCTTCTCCGTTCACTGGAGACAGCATTTGATAATTCTGAGCTTAATGAGCGAGCAGAAGCCGAGACAGGAGGACTTTCAGACGCGGGACTCAATGTGAGTCGACAGACGGGAAAAAGATCCCCCTCGGCGGCTCACACTTTCCATACATCCCGACTGTACATGATCAATAGAATTTGACCAATATTCATATAAAAGTGAATGAGATTTTACTTTCCCCTCTCCTTTCACTAGACAGCAGTTTTTCATTCTGAGTTTAATGAGCGAGCAGAAGCCGAGACAGGAAGGACCTTCAGAACCGGTACTCGCTGTGAGCAGAAGCCGAGACAGGAGGACTTTCAGACGCGGGAATCACCGTGAGCAGAATCCGAGACAGCAAGACTTTCAGACGCGGTACTCACTGTGAGCTCACAGACTGGAAAATGTTTCCCCTCGGTCACGGACTGTTTCCATCCATCCCTACAGTTCCTGAAAATTAGAATTGGACCAATATTCATAGTAAAGTGGCTGAAATCTCATCTTATCTTCTCCGTTCACTGGAGACAGCATTTGATAATTCTGAGCTTAATGAGCGAGCAGAAGCCGAAACAGGAGGACTTTCAGACGCGGGACTCAATGTGAGTCGACAGACGGGAAAAAGATCCCCCTCGGCGGCTCACACTTTCCATACATCCCGACTGTACATGATCAATAGAATTTGACCAATATTCATATAAAAGTGAATGAGATTTTACTTTCCCCTCTCCTTTCACTAGACAGCAGTTTTTCATTCTGAGTTTAATGAGCGAGCAGAAGCCGAGACAGGAAGGACCTTCAGAACCGGTACTCGCTGTGAGCAGAAGCCGAGACAGGCGCACTGTCAGACGCGGGAATCACTGTGAGCAGAAGTCGAGACAGGAGGAATTTCAGACGCGGGACTCACTGTGAGTCCTCAGAAGGGAAAATATCCCGGTCGGCCGCTGACCGTTTCCATACACCCAGATCATTCACAACCATTCGAATTCAACAAACATTCATATTAAAGTGGCTGAATTGTCATTTTCTCCTCTCCTTTCGCTGGAGACAGCATTTGTTAATTGTGAGCTTTATCAGCGACAGAAAGAAGTAAAACGCAGATGTTGACTCACTGGCCTCAGACTGCTGTCTATTTTGTTTATTCATGAAATGAAAGTTGATAAACATTAGATATTGAGCAGCGATACGTGGATTTTCGGGCTTTTTCCACACACTGGTCTGAAATGCAGCCTCTAAAGAAGGTCTCTCCTTTCACATGAGACAGCAGTCGTTAATTGTGAGCTTAATGAGAGAGCAGAAGCGGATACACGAAGACTTTCAGATACCATACTCAGTGTGAGTCCACAGAAGGGAAAAAGATCTCCCTCGGCCACTTTCATACACCCAGATTGTTGATGAACATTAGAATTTGACAAACACTTTTATTAAATTGGCTGAGATTTTACTTTCTCCTCTCCATTCACTAGACAGCAGTTTTTCATTCTGAACTTAGTGAGCGAGCAGAAGCCGAGACAGGAGGACTTTCAGACGCGGGAATCACCGTGAGCAGAATCCGAGACAGCAAGACTTTCAGACGCGGGACTCACTGTGAGTTCACAGACGGGAAAATGTTTCCCCTCGGTCACGGACTGTTTCCATCCATCCCTACAGTTCATGAAAATTAGAATTGGACCAATATTCATAGTAAAGTGGCTGAAATCTCATCTTCTCTTCTCCGTTCACTGGAGACAACATTTGATAATTCTGAGCTTAATGAGCGAGCAGAAGCCGAGACAGGAGGACTTTCAGACGCGGGACTCAATGTGAGTCGACAGACGGGAAAAAGATCCCCCTCGGCGGCTCACACTTTCCATACATCCCGACTGTACATGATCAATAGAATTTGACCAATATTCATATAGAAGTGAATGAGATTTTACTTTCCCCTCTCCTTTCACTAGACAGCAGTTTTTCATTCTGAGTTTAATGAGCGAGCAGAAGCCGAGACAGGGAGGACGTTCAGAACCGGTACTCGCTGTGAGCAGAAGCCGAGACAGGAGGACTTTCAGACGCGGGAATCACCGTGAGCAGAATCCGAGACAGCAAGACTTTCAGACGCGGTACTCACTGTGAGCTCACAGACTGGAAAATGTTTCCCCTCGGTCACGGACTTTTTCCATCCATCCCTACAGTTCCTGAAAATTAGAATTGGACCAATATTCATAGTAAAGTGGCTGAAATCTCATCTTATCTTCTCCGTTCACTGGAGACAGCATTTGATAATTCTGAGCTTAATGAGCGAGCAGAAGCCGAAACAGGAGGACTTTCAGACGCGGGACTCACTGTGAGTCCTCAGAAGGGAAAATATCCCGGTCGGCCGCTGACCGTTTCCATACACCCAGATCATTCACAACCATTCGAATTCAACAAACATTCATATTAAAGTGGCTGAATTGTCATTTTCTCCTCTCCTTTCGCTGGAGACAGCAGTTTTTCATTCTGAGTTTAATGAGCGAGCAGAAGCCGAGACAGGAAGGACCTTCAGAACCGGTACTCGCTGTGAGCAGAAGCCGAGACAGGAGGACTTTCAGACGCGGGACTCACTGTGAGTCCTCAGAAGGGAAAATATCCCGGTCGGCCGCTGACCGTTTCCATACACCCAGATCATTCACAACCATTCGAATTCAACAAACATTCATATTAAAGTGGCTGAATTGTCATTTTCTCCTCTCCTTTCGCTGGAGACAGCAGTTTTTCATTCTGAGTTTAATGAGCGAGCAGAAGCCGAGACAGGAAGGACCTTCAGAACCGGTACTCGCTGTGAGCAGAAGCCGAGACAGGAGGACTTTCAGACGCGGGAATCACCGTGAGCAGAATCCGAGACAGCAAGACTTTCAGACGCGGTACTCACTGTGAGCTCACAGACTGGAAAATGTTTCCCCTCGGTCACGGACTGTTTCCATCCATCCCTACAGTTCCTGAAAATTGGAATTGGACCAATATTCATAGTAAAGTGGGTGAAATCTCATCTTATCTTCTCCGTTCACTGGAGACAGCATTTGATAATTCTGAGCTTAATGAGCGAGCAGAAGCCGAAACAGGAGGACTTTCAGACGCGGGACTCAATGTGAGTCGACAGACGGGAAAAAGATCCCCCTCGGCGGCTCACACTTTCCATACATCCCGACTGTACATGATCAATAGAATTTGACCAATATTCATATAAAAGTGAATGAGATTTTACTTTCCCCTCTCCTTTCACTAGACAGCAGTTTTTCATTCTGAGTTTAATGAGCGAGCAGAAGCCGAGACAGGAAGGACCTTCAGAACCGGTACTCGCTGTGAGCAGAAGCCGAGACAGGCGCACTGTCAGACGCGGGAATCACTGTGAGCAGAAGTCGAGACAGGAGGAATTTCAGACGCGGGACTCACTGTGAGTCCTCAGAAGGGAAAATATCCCGGTCGGCCGCTGACCGTTTCCATACACCCAGATCATTCACAACCATTCGAATTCAACAAACATTCATATTAAAGTGGCTGAATTGTCATTTTCTCCTCTCCTTTCGCTGGAGACAGCATTTGTTAATTGTGAGCTTTATCAGCGACAGAAAGAAGTAAAACGCAGATGTTGACTCACTGGCCTCAGACTGCTGTCTATTTTGTTTATTCATGAAATGAAAGTTGATAAACATTAGATATTGAGCAGCGATACGTGGATTTTCGGGCTTTTTCCACACACTGGTCTGAAATGCAGCCTCTAAAGAAGGTCTCTCCTTTCACATGAGACAGCAGTCGTTAATTGTGAGCTTAATGAGAGAGCAGAAGCGGATACACGAAGACTTTCAGATACCATACTCAGTGTGAGTCCACAGAAGGGAAAAAGATCTCCCTCGGCCACTTTCATACACCCAGATTGTTGATGAACATTAGAATTTGACAAACACTTTTATTAAATTGGCTGAGATTTTACTTTCTCTCCTCATTCACTAGACAGCAGTTTTTCATTCTGAACTTAGTGAGCGAGCAGAAGCCGAGACAGGAGGACTTTCAGACGCGGGAATCACCGTGAGCAGAATCCGAGACAGCAAGACTTTCAGACGCGGGACTCACTGTGAGTTCACAGACGGGAAAATGTTTCCCCTCGGTCACGGACTGTTTCCATCCATCCCTACAGTTCATGAAAATTAGAATTGGACCAATATTCATAGTAAAGTGGCTGAAATCTCATCTTCTCTTCTCCGTTCACTGGAGACAACATTTGATAATTCTGAGCTTAATGAGCGAGCAGAAGCCGAGACAGGAGGACTTTCAGACGCGGGACTCAATGTGAGTCGACAGACGGGAAAAAGATCCCCCTCGGCGGCTCACACTTTCCATACATCCCGACTGTACATGATCAATAGAATTTGACCAATATTCATATAGAAGTGAATGAGATTTTACTTTCCCCTCTCCTTTCACTAGACAGCAGTTTTTCATTCTGAGTTTAATGAGCGAGCAGAAGCCGAGACAGGGAGGACGTTCAGAACCGGTACTCGCTGTGAGCAGAAGCCGAGACAGGAGGACTTTCAGACGCGGGAATCACCGTGAGCAGAATCCGAGACAGCAAGACTTTCAGACGCGGTACTCACTGTGAGCTCACAGACTGGAAAATGTTTCCCCTCGGTCACGGACTTTTTCCATCCATCCCTACAGTTCCTGAAAATTAGAATTGGACCAATATTCATAGTAAAGTGGCTGAAATCTCATCTTATCTTCTCCGTTCACTGGAGACAGCATTTGATAATTCTGAGCTTAATGAGCGAGCAGAAGCCGAAACAGGAGGACTTTCAGACGCGGGACTCACTGTGAGTCCTCAGAAGGGAAAATATCCCGGTCGGCCGCTGACCGTTTCCATACACCCAGATCATTCACAACCATTCGAATTCAACAAACATTCATATTAAAGTGGCTGAATTGTCATTTTCTCCTCTCCTTTCGCTGGA
The DNA here is from genome assembly GCF_001640805.2 of Lates calcarifer. NCBI lineage: Eukaryota > Metazoa > Chordata > Actinopteri > Centropomidae > Lates > Lates calcarifer. The sequence goes on along the minus strand of NW_026117308.1, from coordinate 1,277 downwards.
GACAGCAGTTTTTCATTCTGAGTTTAATGAGCGAGCAGAAGCCGAGACAGGAAGGACCTTCAGAACCGGTACTCGCTGTGAGCAGAAGCCGAGACAGGAGGACTTTCAGACGCGGGACTCACTGTGAGTCCTCAGAAGGGAAAATATCCCGGTCGGCCGCTGACCGTTTCCATACACCCAGATCATTCACAACCATTCGAATTCAACAAACATTCATATTAAAGTGGCTGAATTGTCATTTTCTCCTCTCCTTTCGCTGGAGACAGCAGTTTTTCATTCTGAGTTTAATGAGCGAGCAGAAGCCGAGACAGGAAGGACCTTCAGAACCGGTACTCGCTGTGAGCAGAAGCCGAGACAGGAGGACTTTCAGACGCGGGAATCACCGTGAGCAGAATCCGAGACAGCAAGACTTTCAGACGCGGTACTCACTGTGAGCTCACAGACTGGAAAATGTTTCCCCTCGGTCACGGACTGTTTCCATCCATCCCTACAGTTCCTGAAAATTGGAATTGGACCAATATTCATAGTAAAGTGGGTGAAATCTCATCTTATCTTCTCCGTTCACTGGAGACAGCATTTGATAATTCTGAGCTTAATGAGCGAGCAGAAGCCGAAACAGGAGGACTTTCAGACGCGGGACTCAATGTGAGTCGACAGACGGGAAAAAGATCCCCTCGGCGGCTCACACTTTCCATACATCCCGACTGTACATGATCAATAGAATTTGACCAATATTCATATAAAAGTGAATGAGATTTTACTTTCCCCTCTCCTTTCACTAGACAGCAGTTTTTTCATTCTGAGTTTAATGAGCGAGCAGAAGCCGAGACAGGAAGGACCTTCAGAACCGGTACTCGCTGTGAGCAGAAGCCGAGACAGGAGGACTTTCAGACGCGGGAATCACCGTGAGCAGAATCCGAGACAGCAAGACTTTCAGACGCGGTACTCACTGTGAGCTCACAGACTGGAAAATGTTTCCCCTCGGTCACGCTGTTTCCATCCATCCCTACAGTTCCTGAAAATTAGAATTGGACCAATATTCATAGTAAAGTGGCTGAAATCTCATCTTATCTTCTCCGTTCACTGGAGACAGCATTTGATAATTCTGAGCTTAATGAGCGAGCAGAAGCCGAAACAGAGGACTTTCAGACGCGGGACTCACTGTGAGTCCTCAGAAGGGAAAATATCCCGGTCGGCCGCTGACCGTTTCCACACACCCAGATCATTCACAACCATTCGAATTCAACAAACATTCATATTAAAGTGGCTGAATTGTC
>NW_026117307.1:0-21303 GCF_001640805.2 Lates calcarifer | reverse complement strand
AAGCCGAGACAGGAGGACTTTCAGACGCGGGAATCACCGTGAGCAGAATCCGAGACAGCAAGACTTTCAGACGCGGTACTCACTGTGAGCTCACAGACTGGAAAATGTTTCCCCTCGGTCACGGACTGTTTCCATCCATCCCTACAGTTCCTGAAAATTAGAATTGGACCAATATTCATAGTAAAGTGGCTGAAATCTCATCTTATCTTCTCCGTTCACTGGAGACAGCATTTGATAATTCTGAGCTTAATGAGCGAGCAGAAGCCGAGACAGGAGGACTTTCAGACGCGGGACTCAATGTGAGTCGACAGACGGGAAAAAGATCCCCCTCGGCGGCTCACACTTTCCATACATCCCGACTGTACATGATCAATAGAATTTGACCAATATTCATATAAAAGTGAATGAGATTTTACTTTCCCCTCTCCTTTCACTAGACAGCAGTTTTTCATTCTGAGTTTAATGAGCGAGCAGAAGCCGAGACAGGAAGGACCTTCAGAACCGGTACTCGCTGTGAGCAGAAGCCGAGACAGGAGGACTTTCAGACGCGGGAATCACCGTGAGCAGAATCCGAGACAGCAAGACTTTCAGACGCGGTACTCACTGTGAGCTCACAGACTGGAAAATGTTTCCCCTCGGTCACGGACTGTTTCCATCCATCCCTACAGTTCCTGAAAATTAGAATTGGACCAATATTCATAGTAAAGTGGCTGAAATCTCATCTTATCTTCTCCGTTCACTGGAGACAGCATTTGATAATTCTGAGCTTAATGAGCGAGCAGAAGCCGAAACAGGAGGACTTTCAGACGCGGGACTCAATGTGAGTCGACAGACGGGAAAAAGATCCCCTCGGCGGCTCACACTTTCCATACATCCCGACTGTACATGATCAATAGAATTTGACCAATATTCATATAAAAGTGAATGAGATTTTACTTTCCCCTCTCCTTTCACTAGACAGCAGTTTTTCATTCTGAGTTTAATGAGCGAGCAGAAGCCGAGACAGGAAGGACCTTCAGAACCGGTACTCGCTGTGAGCAGAAGCCGAGACAGGCGCACTGTCAGACGCGGGAATCACTGTGAGCAGAAGTCGAGACAGGAGGAATTTCAGACGCGGGACTCACTGTGAGTCCTCAGAAGGGAAAATATCCGGTCGGCCGCTGACCGTTTCCATACACCCAGATCATTCACAACCATTCGAATTCAACAAACATTCATATTAAAGTGGCTGAATTGTCATTTTCTCCTCTCCTTTCGCTGGAGACAGCATTTGTTAATTGTGAGCTTTATCAGCGACAGAAAGAAGTAAAACGCAGATGTTGACTCACTGGCCTCAGACTGCTGTCTATTTTGTTTATTCATGAAATGAAAGTTGATAAACATTAGATATTGAGCAGCGATACGTGGATTTTCGGGCTTTTTCCACACACTGGTCTGAAATGCAGCCTCTAAAGAAGGTCTCTCCTTTCACATGAGACAGCAGTCGTTAATTGTGAGCTTAATGAGAGAGCAGAAGCGGATACACGAAGACTTTCAGATACCATACTCAGTGTGAGTCCACAGAAGGGAAAAAGATCTCCCTCGGCCACTTTCATACACCCAGATTGTTGATGAACATTAGAATTTGACAAACACTTTTATTAAATTGGCTGAGATTTTACTTTCTCCTCTCCATTCACTAGACAGCAGTTTTTCATTCTGAACTTAGTGAGCGAGCAGAAGCCGAGACAGGAGGACTTTCAGACGCGGGAATCACCGTGAGCAGAATCCGAGACAGCAAGACTTTCAGACGCGGGACTCACTGTGAGTTCACAGACGGGAAAATGTTTCCCCTCGGTCACGGACTGTTTCCATCCATCCCTACAGTTCATGAAAATTAGAATTGGACCAATATTCATAGTAAAGTGGCTGAAATCTCATCTTCTCTTCTCCGTTCACTGGAGACAACATTTGATAATTCTGAGCTTTAATGAGCGAGCAGAAGCCGAGACAGGAGGACTTTCAGACGCGGGACTCAATGTGAGTCGACAGACGGGAAAAAGATCCCCCTCGGCGGCTCACACTTTCCATACATCCCGACTGTACATGATCAATAGAATTTGACCAATATTCATATAGAAGTGAATGAGATTTTACTTTCCCCTCTCCTTTCACTAGACAGCAGTTTTTCATTCTGAGTTTAATGAGCGAGCAGAAGCCGAGACAGGGAGGACGTTCAGAACCGGTACTCGCTGTGAGCAGAAGCCGAGACAGGAGGACTTTCAGACGCGGGAATCACCGTGAGCAGAATCCGAGACAGCAAGACTTTCAGACGCGGTACTCACTGTGAGCTCACAGACTGGAAAATGTTTCCCCTCGGTCACGGACTTTTTCCATCCATCCCTACAGTTCCTGAAAATTAGAATTGGACCAATATTCATAGTAAAGTGGCTGAAATCTCATCTTATCTTCTCCGTTCACTGGAGACAGCATTTGATAATTCTGAGCTTAATGAGCGAGCAGAAGCCGAAACAGGAGGACTTTCAGACGCGGGACTCACTGTGAGTCCTCAGAAGGGAAAATATCCGGTCGGCCGCTGACCGTTTCCATACACCCAGATCATTCACAACCATTCGAATTCAACAAACATTCATATAAAGTGGGAATTGTCATTTTCTCCTCTCCTTTCGCTGGAGACAGCAGTTTTTCATTCTGAGTTTAATGAGCGAGCAGAAGCCGAGACAGGAAGGACCTTCAGAACCGGTACTCGCTGTGAGCAGAAGCCGAGACAGGAGGACTTTCAGACGCGGGACTCACTGTGAGTCCTCAGAAGGGAAAATATCCGGTCGGCGCTGACCGTTTCCATACACCCAGATCATTCACAACCATTCGAATTCAACAAACATTCATATTAAAGTGGCTGAATTGTCATTTTCTCCTCTCCTTTCGCTGGAGACAGCAGTTTTTCATTCTGAGTTTAATGATGAGCGAGCAGAAGCCGAGACAGGAAGGACCTTCAGAACCGGTACTCGCTGTGAGCAGAAGCCGAGACAGGAGGACTTTCAGACGCGGGAATCACCGTGAGCAGAATCCGAGACAGCAAGACTTTCAGACGCGGTACTCACTGTGAGCTCACAGACTGGAAAATGTTTCCCCTCGGTCACGGACTGTTTCCATCCATCCCTACAGTTCCTGAAAATTGGAATTGGACCAATATTCATAGTAAAGTGGGTGAAATCTCATCTTATCTTCTCCGTTCACTGGAGACAGCATTTGATAATTCTGAGCTTAATGAGCGAGCAGAAGCCGAAACAGGAGGACTTTCAGACGCGGGACTCAATGTGAGTCGACAGACGGGAAAAAGATCCCCCTCGGCGGCTCACACTTTCCATACATCCCGACTGTACATGATCAATAGAATTTGACCAATATTCATATAAAAGTGAATGAGATTTTACTTTCCCCTCTCCTTTCACTAGACAGCAGTTTTTCATTCTGAGTTTAATGAGCGAGCAGAAGCCGAGACAGGAAGGACCTTCAGAACCGGTACTCGCTGTGAGCAGAAGCCGAGACAGGCGCACTGTCAGACGCGGGAATCACTGTGAGCAGAAGTCGAGACAGGAGGAATTTCAGACGCGGGACTCACTGTGAGTCCTCAGAAGGGAAAATATCCCGGTCGGCGCTGACCGTTTCCATACACCCAGATCATTCACAACCATTCGAATTCAACAAACATTCATATTAAAGTGGCTGAATTGTCATTTTCTCCTCTCCTTTCGCTGGAGACAGCATTTGTTAATTGTGAGCTTTATCAGCGACAGAAAGAAGTAAAACGCAGATGTTGACTCACTGGCCTCAGACTGCTGTCTATTTTGTTTATTCATGAAATGAAAGTTGATAAACATTAGATATTGAGCAGCGATACGTGGATTTTCGGGCTTTTTCCACACACTGGTCTGAAATGCAGCCTCTAAAGAAGGTCTCTCCTTTCACATGAGACAGCAGTCGTTAATTGTGAGCTTAATGAGAGAGCAGAAGCGGATACACGAAGACTTTCAGATACCATACTCAGTGTGAGTCCACAGAAGGGAAAAAGATCTCCCTCGGCCACTTTCATACACCCAGATTGTTGATGAACATTAGAATTTGACAAACACTTTTATTAAATTGGCTGAGATTTTACTTTCTCCTCTCCATTCACTAGACAGCAGTTTTTCATTCTGAACTTAGTGAGCGAGCAGAAGCCGAGACAGGAGGACTTTCAGACGCGGGAATCACCGTGAGCAGAATCCGAGACAGCAAGACTTTCAGACGCGGGACTCACTGTGAGTTCACAGACGGGAAAATGTTTCCCCTCGGTCACGGACTGTTTCCATCCATCCCTACAGTTCATGAAAATTAGAATTGGACCAATATTCATAGTAAAGTGGCTGAAATCTCATCTTCTCTTCTCCGTTCACTGGAGACAACATTTGATAATTCTGAGCTTAATGAGCGAGCAGAAGCCGAGACAGGAGGACTTTCAGACGCGGGACTCAATGTGAGTCGACAGACGGGAAAAAGATCCCCCTCGGCGGCTCACACTTTCCATACATCCCGACTGTACATGATCAATAGAATTTGACCAATATTCATATAGAAGTGAATGAGATTTTACTTTCCCCTCTCCTTTCACTAGACAGCAGTTTTTCATTCTGAGTTTAATGAGCGAGCAGAAGCCGAGACAGGGAGGACGTTCAGAACCGGTACTCGCTGTGAGCAGAAGCCGAGACAGGAGGACTTTCAGACGCGGGAATCACCGTGAGCAGAATCCGAGACAGCAAGACTTTCAGACGCGGTACTCACTGTGAGCTCACAGACTGGAAAATGTTTCCCCTCGGTCACGGACTTTTTCCATCCATCCCTACAGTTCCTGAAAATTAGAATTGGACCAATATTCATAGTAAAGTGGCTGAAATCTCATCTTATCTTCTCCGTTCACTGGAGACAGCATTTGATAATTCTGAGCTTAATGAGCGAGCAGAAGCCGAAACAGGAGGACTTTCAGACGCGGGACTCACTGTGAGTCCTCAGAAGGGAAAATATCCCGGTCGGCCGCTGACCGTTTCCATACACCCAGATCATTCACAACCATTCGAATTCAACAAACATTCATATTAAAGTGGCTGAATTGTCATTTTCTCCTCTCCTTTCGCTGGAGACAGCAGTTTTTCATTCTGAGTTTAATGAGCGAGCAGAAGCCGAGACAGGAAGGACCTTCAGAACCGGTACTCGCTGTGAGCAGAAGCCGAGACAGGAGGACTTTCAGACGCGGGACTCACTGTGAGTCCTCAGAAGGGAAAATATCCCGGTCGGCCGCTGACCGTTTCCATACACCCAGATCATTCACAACCATTCGAATTCAACAAACATTCATATTAAAGTGGCTGAATTGTCATTTTCTCCTCTCCTTTCGCTGGAGACAGCAGTTTTTCATTCTGAGTTTAATGAGCGAGCAGAAGCCGAGACAGGAAGGACCTTCAGAACCGGTACTCGCTGTGAGCAGAAGCCGAGACAGGAGGACTTTCAGACGCGGGAATCACCGTGAGCAGAATCCGAGACAGCAAGACTTTCAGACGCGGTACTCACTGTGAGCTCACAGACTGGAAAATGTTTCCCCTCGGTCACGGACTGTTTCCATCCATCCCTACAGTTCCTGAAAATTGGAATTGGACCAATATTCATAGTAAAGTGGGTGAAATCTCATCTTATCTTCTCCGTTCACTGGAGACAGCATTTGATAATTCTGAGCTTAATGAGCGAGCAGAAGCCGAAACAGGAGGACTTTCAGACGCGGGACTCAATGTGAGTCGACAGACGGGAAAAAGATCCCCCTCGGCGGCTCACACTTTCCATACATCCCGACTGTACATGATCAATAGAATTTGACCAATATTCATATAAAAGTGAATGAGATTTTACTTTCCCCTCTCCTTTCACTAGACAGCAGTTTTTCATTCTGAGTTTAATGAGCGAGCAGAAGCCGAGACAGGAAGGACCTTCAGAACCGGTACTCGCTGTGAGCAGAAGCCGAGACAGGAGGACTTTCAGACGCGGGAATCACCGTGAGCAGAATCCGAGACAGCAAGACTTTCAGACGCGGTACTCACTGTGAGCTCACAGACTGGAAAATGTTTCCCTCGGTCACGGACTGTTTCCATCCATCCCTACAGTTCCTGAAAATTAGAATTGGACCAATATTCATAGTAAAGTGGCTGAAATCTCATCTTATCTTCTCCGTTCACTGGAGACAGCATTTGATAATTCTGAGCTTAATGAGCGAGCAGAAGCCGAAACAGGAGGACTTTCAGACGCGGGACTCACTGTGAGTCCTCAGAAGGGAAAATAACCGTTTCCACACACCCAGATCATTCACAACCATTCGAATTCAACAAACATTCATATTAAAGTGGCTGAATTGTCATTTTCTCCTCTCCTTTCGCTGGAGACAGCAGTTTTTCATTCTGAGTTTAATGAGCGAGCAGAAGCCGAGACAGGAAGGACCTTCAGAACCGGTACTCGCTGTGAGCAGAAGCCGAGACAGGAGGACTTTCAGACGCGGGACTCACTGTGAGTCCTCAGAAGGGAAAATATCCCGGTCGGCCGCTGACCGTTTCCATACACCCAGATCATTCACAACCATTCGAATTCAACAAACATTCATATTAAAGTGGCTGAATTGTCATTTTCTCCTCTCCTTTCGCTGGAGACAGCAGTTTTTCATTCTGAGTTTAATGAGCGAGCAGAAGCCGAGACAGGAAGGACCTTCAGAAACTGTGAGCAGAAGCCACAGGAGGACTTTCAGACGCGGGAATCACCGTGAGCAGAATCCGAGACAGCAAGACTTTCAGACGCGGTACTCACTGTGAGCTCACAGACTGGAAAATGTTTCCCCTCGGTCATGGACTGTTTCCATCCATCCCTACAGTTACTGAAAATTAGAATTGGACCAATATTCATAGTAAAGTGAATGAGATTTTACTTTCCCCTCTCCTTTCACTAGACAGCAGTTTTTCATTCTGAGCTTAGTGAGCGAGCAGAAGCCGAGACAGGAGGACTTTCAGACGCGGGACTCAATGTGAGTCGACAGACGGGAAAAAGATCCCCCTCGGCGGCTCACACTTTCCATACATCCCGACTGTACATGATCAATAGAATTTGACCAATATTCATATAAAAGTGAATGAGATTTTACTTTCCCCTCTCCTTTCACTAGACAGCAGTTTTTCATTCTGAGTTTAATGAGCGAGCAGAAGCCGAGACAGGAAGGACCTTCAGAACCGGTACTCGCTGTGAGCAGAAGCCGAGACAGGAGGACTTTCAGACGCGGGAATCACCGTGAGCAGAATCCGAGACAGCAAGACTTTCAGACGCGGTACTCACTGTGAGCTCACAGACTGGAAAATGTTTCCCCTCGGTCACGGACTGTTTCCATCCATCCCTACAGTTCCTGAAAATTGGAATTGGACCAATATTCATAGTAAAGTGGCTGAAATCTCATCTTATCTTCTCCGTTCACTGGAGACAGCATTTGATAATTCTGAGCTTAATGAGCGAGCAGAAGCCGAGACAGGAGGACTTTCAGACGCGGGACTCAATGTGAGTGGACAGACGGGAAAAAGATCCCCCTCGGCGGCTCACACTTTCCATACATCCCGACTGTACATGATCAATAGAATTTGACCAATATTCATATAAAAGTGAATGAGATTTTACTTTCCCCTCTCGTTTCACTAGACAGCAGTTTTTCATTCTGAGTTTAATGAGCGAGCAGAAGCCGAGACAGGAAGGACCTTCAGAACCGGTACTCGCTGTGAGCAGAAGCCGAGACAGGAGGACTTTCAGACGCGGTACTCACTGCTCACAGACTGGAAAATGTTTCCCCTCGGTCACGGACTGTTTCCATCCATCCCTACAGTTCCTGAAAATTAGAATTGGACCAATATTCATAGTAAAGTGGCTGAAATCTCATCAGTTCACTGGAGACAGCATTTGATAATTCTGAGCTTAATGAGCGAGCAGAAGTCGAGACAGGAGGAATTTCAGACGCGGGACTCACTGTGAGTCCTCAGAAGGGAAAATATCCCGGTCGGCCGCTGACCGTTTCCATACACCCAGATCATTCACAACCATTCGAATTCAACAAACATTCATATTAAAGTGGCTGAATTGTCATTTTCTCCTCTCCTTTCGCTGGAGACAGCATTTGTTAATTGTGAGCTTTATCAGCGACAGAAAGAAGTAAAACGCAGATGTTGACTCACTGGCCTCAGACTGCTGTCTATTTTGTTTATTCATGAAATGAAAGTTGATAAACATTAGATATTGAGCAGCGATACGTGGATTTTCGGGCTTTTTCACACACTGGTCTGAAATGCAGCCTCTAAAGAAGGTCTCTCCTTTCACATGAGACAGCAGTCGTTAATTGTGAGCTTAATGAGAGAGCAGAAGCGGATACACGAAGACTTTCAGATACCATACTCAGTGTGAGTCCACAGAAGGGAAAAAGATCTCCCTCGGCCACTTTCATACACCCAGATTGTTGATGAACATTAGAATTTGACAAACACTTTTATTAAATTGGCTGAGATTTTACTTTCTCCTCTCCATTCACTAGACAGCAGTTTTTCATTCTGAGCTTAGTGAGCGAGCAGAAGCCGAGACAGGAGGACTTTCAGACGCGGGAATCACCGTGAGCAGAATCCGAGACAGCAAGACTTTCAGACGCGGTACTCACTGTGAGCTCACAGACTGGAAAATGTTTCCCCTCGGTCATGGACTGTTTCCATCCATCCCTACAGTTACTGAAAATTAGAATTGGACCAATATTCATAGTAAAGTGAATGAGATTTTACTTTCCCCTCTCCTTTCACTAGACAGCAGTTTTTCATTCTGAGCTTAGTGAGCGAGCAGAAGCCGAGACAGGAGGACTTTCAGACGCGGGACTCAATGTGAGTCGACAGACGGGAAAAAGATCCCCCTCGGCGGCTCACACTTTCCATACATCCCGACTGTACATGATCAATAGAATTTGACCAATATTCATATAAAAGTGAATGAGATTTTACTTTCCCCTCTCCTTTCACTAGACAGCAGTTTTTCATTCTGAGTTTAATGAGCGAGCAGAAGCCGAGACAGGAAGGACCTTCAGAACCGGTACTCGCTGTGAGCAGAAGCCGAGACAGGCGCACTGTCAGACGCGGGAATCACTGTGAGCAGAAGTCGAGACAGGAGGAATTTCAGACGCGGGACTCACTGTGAGTCCTCAGAAGGGAAAATATCCCGGTCGGCCGCTGACCGTTTCCATACACCCAGATCATTCACAACCATTCGAATTCAACAAACATTCATATTAAAGTGGCTGAATTGTCATTTTCTCCTCTCCTTTCGCTGGAGACAGCATTTGTTAATTGTGAGCTTTATCAGCGACAGAAAGAAGTAAAACGCAGATGTTGACTCACTGGCCTCAGACTGCTGTCTATTTTGTTTATTCATGAAATGAAAGTTGATAAACATTAGATATTGAGCAGCGATACGTGGATTTTCGGGCTTTTTCCACACACTGGTCTGAAATGCAGCCTCTAAAGAAGGTCTCTCCTTTCACATGAGACAGCAGTCGTTAATTGTGAGCTTAATGAGAGAGCAGAAGCGGATACACGAAGACTTTCAGATACCATACTCAGTGTGAGTCCACAGAAGGGAAAAAGATCTCCCTCGGCCACTTTCATACACCCAGATTGTTGATGAACATTAGAATTTGACAAACACTTTTATTAAATTGGCTGAGATTTTACTTTCTCCTCTCCATTCACTAGACAGCAGTTTTTCATTCTGAGCTTAGTGAGCGAGCAGAAGCCGAGACAGGAGGACTTTCAGACGCGGGACTCAATGTGAGTCGACAGACGGGAAAAAGATCCCCCTCGGCGGCTCACACTTTCCATACATCCCGACTGTACATGATCAATAGAATTTGACCAATATTCATATAAAAGTGAATGAGATTTTACTTTCCCCTCTCCTTTCACTAGACAGCAGTTTTTCATTCTGAGTTTAATGAGCGAGCAGAAGCCGAGACAGGAAGGACCTTCAGAACCGGTACTCGCTGTGAGCAGAAGCCGAGACAGGAGGACTTTCAGACGCGGGAATCACCGTGAGCAGAATCCGAGACAGCAAGACTTTCAGACGCGGTACTCACTGTGAGCTCACAGACTGGAAAATGTTTCCCCTCGGTCACGGACTGTTTCCATCCATCCCTACAGTTCCTGAAAATTAGAATTGGACCAATATTCATAGTAAAGTGGCTGAAATCTCATCTTATCTTCTCCGTTCACTGGAGACAGCATTTGATAATTCTGAGCTTAATGAGCGAGCAGAAGCCGAAACAGGAGGACTTTCAGACGCGGGACTCACTGTGAGTCCTCAGAAGGGAAAATATCCCGGTCGGCCGCTGACCGTTTCCATACACCCAGATCATTCACAACCATTCGAATTCAACAAACATTCATATTAAAGTGGCTGAATTGTCATTTTCTCCTCTCCTTTCGCTGGAGACAGCATTTGTTAATTGTGAGCTTTATCAGCGACAGAAAGAAGTAAAACGCAGATGTTGACTCACTGGCCTCAGACTGCTGTCTATTTTGTTTATTCATGAAATGAAAGTTGATAAACATTAGATATTGAGCAGCGATACGTGGATTTTCGGGCTTTTTCACACACTGGTCTGAAATGCAGCCTCTAAAGAAGGTCTCTCCTTTCACATGAGACAGCAGTCGTTAATTGTGAGCTTAATGAGAGAGCAGAAGCGGATACACGAAGACTTTCAGATACCATACTCAGTGTGAGTCCACAGAAGGGAAAAAGATCTCCCTCGGCCACTTTCATACACCCAGATTGTTGATGAACATTAGAATTTGACAAACACTTTTATTAAATTGGCTGAGATTTTACTTTCTCCTCTCCATTCACTAGACAGCAGTTTTTCATTCTGAGCTTAGTGAGCGAGCAGAAGCCGAGACAGGAGGACTTTCAGACGCGGGACTCAATGTGAGTCGACAGACGGGAAAAAGATCCCCCTCGGCGGCTCACACTTTCCATACATCCCGACTGTACATGATCAATAGAATTTGACCAATATTCATATAAAAGTGAATGAGATTTTACTTTCCCCTCTCCTTTCACTAGACAGCAGTTTTTCATTCTGAGTTTAATGAGCGAGCAGAAGCCGAGACAGGAAGGACCTTCAGAACCGGTACTCGCTGTGAGCAGAAGCCGAGACAGGAGGACTTTCAGACGCGGGAATCACCGTGAGCAGAATCCGAGACAGCAAGACTTTCAGACGCGGTACTCACTGTGAGCTCACAGACTGGAAAATGTTTCCCCTCGGTCACGGACTGTTTCCATCCATCCCTACAGTTCCTGAAAATTAGAATTGGACCAATATTCATAGTAAAGTGGCTGAAATCTCATCTTATCTTCTCCGTTCACTGGAGACAGCATTTGATAATTCTGAGCTTAATGAGCGAGCAGAAGCCGAGACAGGAGGACTTTCAGACGCGGGACTCAATGTGAGTCGACAGACGGGAAAAAGATCCCCCTCGGCGGCTCACACTTTCCATACATCCCGACTGTACATGATCAATAGAATTTGACCAATATTCATATAAAAGTGAATGAGATTTTACTTTCCCCTCTCCTTTCACTAGACAGCAGTTTTTCATTCTGAGTTTAATGAGCGAGCAGAAGCCGAGACAGGAAGGACCTTCAGAACCGGTACTCGCTGTGAGCAGAAGCCGAGACAGGAGGACTTTCAGACGCGGGAATCACCGTGAGCAGAATCCGAGACAGCAAGACTTTCAGACGCGGTACTCACTGTGAGCTCACAGACTGGAAAATGTTTCCCCTCGGTCACGGACTGTTTCCATCCATCCCTACAGTTCCTGAAAATTAGAATTGGACCAATATTCATAGTAAAGTGGCTGAAATCTCATCTTATCTTCTCCGTTCACTGGAGACAGCATTTGATAATTCTGAGCTTAATGAGCGAGCAGAAGCCGAAACAGGAGGACTTTCAGACGCGGGACTCAATGTGAGTCGACAGACGGGAAAAAGATCCCCCTCGGCGGCTCACACTTTCCATACATCCCGACTGTACATGATCAATAGAATTTGACCAATATTCATATAAAAGTGAATGAGATTTTACTTTCCCCTCTCCTTTCACTAGACAGCAGTTTTTCATTCTGAGTTTAATGAGCGAGCAGAAGCCGAGACAGGAAGGACCTTCAGAACCGGTACTCGCTGTGAGCAGAAGCCGAGACAGGCGCACTGTCAGACGCGGGAATCACTGTGAGCAGAAGTCGAGACAGGAGGAATTTCAGACGCGGGACTCACTGTGAGTCCTCAGAAGGGAAAATATCCCGGTCGGCCGCTGACCGTTTCCATACACCCAGATCATTCACAACCATTCGAATTCAACAAACATTCATATTAAAGTGGCTGAATTGTCATTTTCTCCTCTCCTTTCGCTGGAGACAGCATTTGTTAATTGTGAGCTTTATCAGCGACAGAAAGAAGTAAAACGCAGATGTTGACTCACTGGCCTCAGACTGCTGTCTATTTTGTTTATTCATGAAATGAAAGTTGATAAACATTAGATATTGAGCAGCGATACGTGGATTTTCGGGCTTTTTCCACACACTGGTCTGAAATGCAGCCTCTAAAGAAGGTCTCTCCTTTCACATGAGACAGCAGTCGTTAATTGTGAGCTTAATGAGAGAGCAGAAGCGGATACACGAAGACTTTCAGATACCATACTCAGTGTGAGTCCACAGAAGGGAAAAAGATCTCCCTCGGCCACTTTCATACACCCAGATTGTTGATGAACATTAGAATTTGACAAACACTTTTATTAAATTGGCTGAGATTTTACTTTCTCCTCTCCATTCACTAGACAGCAGTTTTTCATTCTGAACTTAGTGAGCGAGCAGAAGCCGAGACAGGAGGACTTTCAGACGCGGGAATCACCGTGAGCAGAATCCGAGACAGCAAGACTTTCAGACGCGGGACTCACTGTGAGTTCACAGACGGGAAAATGTTTCCCCTCGGTCACGGACTGTTTCCATCCATCCCTACAGTTCATGAAAATTAGAATTGGACCAATATTCATAGTAAAGTGGCTGAAATCTCATCTTCTCTTCTCCGTTCACTGGAGACAACATTTGATAATTCTGAGCTTAATGAGCGAGCAGAAGCCGAGACAGGAGGACTTTCAGACGCGGGACTCAATGTGAGTCGACAGACGGGAAAAAGATCCCCCTCGGCGGCTCACACTTTCCATACATCCCGACTGTACATGATCAATAGAATTTGACCAATATTCATATAGAAGTGAATGAGATTTTACTTTCCCCTCTCCTTTCACTAGACAGCAGTTTTTCATTCTGAGTTTAATGAGCGAGCAGAAGCCGAGACAGGGAGGACGTTCAGAACCGGTACTCGCTGTGAGCAGAAGCCGAGACAGGAGGACTTTCAGACGCGGGAATCACCGTGAGCAGAATCCGAGACAGCAAGACTTTCAGACGCGGTACTCACTGTGAGCTCACAGACTGGAAAATGTTTCCCCTCGGTCACGGACTTTTTCCATCCATCCCTACAGTTCCTGAAAATTAGAATTGGACCAATATTCATAGTAAAGTGGCTGAAATCTCATCTTATCTTCTCCGTTCACTGGAGACAGCATTTGATAATTCTGAGCTTAATGAGCGAGCAGAAGCCGAAACAGGAGGACTTTCAGACGCGGGACTCACTGTGAGTCCTCAGAAGGGAAAATATCCCGGTCGGCCGCTGACCGTTTCCATACACCCAGATCATTCACAACCATTCGAATTCAACAAACATTCATATTAAAGTGGCTGAATTGTCATTTTCTCCTCTCCTTTCGCTGGAGACAGCAGTTTTTCATTCTGAGTTTAATGAGCGAGCAGAAGCCGAGACAGGAAGGACCTTCAGAACCGGTACTCGCTGTGAGCAGAAGCCGAGACAGGAGGACTTTCAGACGCGGGACTCACTGTGAGTCCTCAGAAGGGAAAATATCCCGGTCGGCCGCTGACCGTTTCCATACACCCAGATCATTCACAACCATTCGAATTCAACAAACATTCATATTAAAGTGGCTGAATTGTCATTTTCTCCTCTCCTTTCGCTGGAGACAGCAGTTTTTCATTCTGAGTTTAATGAGCGAGCAGAAGCCGAGACAGGAAGGACCTTCAGAACCGGTACTCGCTGTGAGCAGAAGCCGAGACAGGAGGACTTTCAGACGCGGGAATCACCGTGAGCAGAATCCGAGACAGCAAGACTTTCAGACGCGGTACTCACTGTGAGCTCACAGACTGGAAAATGTTTCCCCTCGGTCACGGACTGTTTCCATCCATCCCTACAGTTCCTGAAAATTGGAATTGGACCAATATTCATAGTAAAGTGGGTGAAATCTCATCTTATCTTCTCCGTTCACTGGAGACAGCATTTGATAATTCTGAGCTTAATGAGCGAGCAGAAGCCGAAACAGGAGGACTTTCAGACGCGGGACTCAATGTGAGTCGACAGACGGGAAAAAGATCCCCCTCGGCGGCTCACACTTTCCATACATCCCGACTGTACATGATCAATAGAATTTGACCAATATTCATATAAAAGTGAATGAGATTTTACTTTCCCCTCTCCTTTCACTAGACAGCAGTTTTTCATTCTGAGTTTAATGAGCGAGCAGAAGCCGAGACAGGAAGGACCTTCAGAACCGGTACTCGCTGTGAGCAGAAGCCGAGACAGGAGGACTTTCAGACGCGGGAATCACCGTGAGCAGAATCCGAGACAGCAAGACTTTCAGACGCGGTACTCACTGTGAGTCCTCAGAAGGGAAAATATCCCGGTCGGCCGCTGACCGTTTCCATACACCCAGATCATTCACAACCATTCGAATTCAACAAACATTCATATTAAAGTGGCTGAATTGTCATTTTCTCCTCTCCTTTCGCTGGAGACAGCAGTTTTTCATTCTGAGTTTAATGAGCGAGCAGAAGCCGAGACAGGAAGGACCTTCAGAACCGGTACTCGCTGTGAGCAGAAGCCGAGACAGGAGGACTTTCAGACGCGGGAATCACCGTGAGCAGAATCCGAGACAGCAAGACTTTCAGACGCGGTACTCACTGTGAGCTCACAGACTGGAAAATGTTTCCCCTCGGTCATGGACTGTTTCCATCCATCCCTACAGTTACTGAAAATTAGAATTGGACCAATATTCATAGTAAAGTGAATGAGATTTTACTTTCCCCTCTCCTTTCACTAGACAGCAGTTTTTCATTCTGAGCTTAGTGAGCGAGCAGAAGCCGAGACAGGAGGACTTTCAGACGCGGGACTCAATGTGAGTCGACAGACGGGAAAAAGATCCCCCTCGGCGGCTCACACTTTCCATACATCCCGACTGTACATGATCAATAGAATTTGACCAATATTCATATAAAAGTGAATGAGATTTTACTTTCCCCTCTCCTTTCACTAGACAGCAGTTTTTCATTCTGAGTTTAATGAGCGAGCAGAAGCCGAGACAGGAAGGACCTTCAGAACCGGTACTCGCTGTGAGCAGAAGCCGAGACAGGAGGACTTTCAGACGCGGGAATCACCGTGAGCAGAATCCGAGACAGCAAGACTTTCAGACGCGGTACTCACTGTGAGCTCACAGACTGGAAAATGTTTCCCCTCGGTCACGGACTGTTTCCATCCATCCCTACAGTTCCTGAAAATTGGAATTGGACCAATATTCATAGTAAAGTGGCTGAAATCTCATCTTATCTTCTCCGTTCACTGGAGACAGCATTTGATAATTCTGAGCTTAATGAGCGAGCAGAAGCCGAGACAGGAAGGACCTTCAGAACGGTACTCGCTGTGAGCAGAAGCCGAGACAGGAGGACTTTCAGACGCGGTACTCACTGTGAGCTCACAGACTGGAAAATGTTTCCCCTCGGTCACGGACTGTTTCCATCCATCCCTACAGTTCCTGAAAATTAGAATTGGACCAATATTCATAGTAAAGTGGCTGAAATCTCATCTTATCTTCTCCGTTCACTGGAGACAGCATTTGATAATTCTGAGCTTAATGAGCGAGCAGAAGTCGAGACAGGAGGAATTTCAGACGCGGGACTCACTGTGAGTCCTCAGAAGGGAAAATATCCCGGTCGGCCCGCTGACCGTTTCCATACACCCAGATCATTCACAACCATTCGAATTCAACAAACATTCATATTAAAGTGGCTGAATTGTCATTTTCTCCTCTCCTTTCGCTGGAGACAGCATTTGTTAATTGTGAGCTTTATCAGCGACAGAAAGAAGTAAAACGCAGATGTTGACTCACTGGCCTCAGACTGCTGTCTATTTTGTTTATTCATGAAATGAAAGTTGATAAACATTAGATATTGAGCAGCGATACGTGGATTTTCGGGCTTTTTCACACACTGGTCTGAAATGCAGCCTCTAAAGAAGGTCTCTCCCTTTCACATGAGACAGCAGTCGTTAATTGTGAGCTTAATGAGAGAGCAGAAGCGGATACACGAAGACTTTCAGATACCATACTCAGTGTGAGTCCACAGAAGGGAAAAAGATCTCCCTCGGCCACTTTCATACACCCAGATTGTTGATGAACATTAGAATTTGACAAACACTTTTATTAAATTGGCTGAGATTTTACTTTCTCCTCTCCATTCACTAGACAGCAGTTTTTCATTCTGAGCTTAGTGAGCGAGCAGAAGCCGAGACAGGAGGACTTTCAGACGCGGGAATCACCGTGAGCAGAATCCGAGACAGCAAGACTTTCAGACGCGGTACTCACTGTGAGCTCACAGACTGGAAAATGTTTCCCCTCGGTCATGGACTGTTTCCATCCATCCCTACAGTTACTGAAAATTAGAATTGGACCAATATTCATAGTAAAGTGGCTGAAATCTCATCTTCTCTTCTCCGTTCACTGGAGACAGCATTTGATAATTCTGAGCTTAATGAGCGAGCAGAAGCCGAAACAGGAGGACTTTCAGACGCGGGACTCACTGTGAGTTCACAGACGGGAAAAAGATCCCCCTCGGCGGCTCACACTTTCCATACATCCCGACTGTACATGATCAATAGAATTTGACCAATATTCATATAAAAGTGAATGAGATTTTACTTTCCCCTCTCCTTTCACTAGACAGCAGTTTTTCATTCTGAGTTTAATGAGCGAGCAGAAGCCGAGACAGGAAGGACCTTCAGAACCGGTACTCGCTGTGAGCAGGAGCCGAGACAGGAGGACTTTCAGACGCGGTACTCACTGTGAGCTCACAGACTGGAAAATGTTTCCCCTCGGTCACGGACTGTTTCCATCCATCCCTACAGTTCCTGAAAATTAGAATTGGACCAATATTCATAGTAAAGTGGCTGAAATCTCATCTTATCTTCTCCGTTCACTGGAGACAGCATTTGATAATTCTGAGCTTAATGAGCGAGCAGAAGCCGAAACAGGAGGACTTTCAGACGCGGGAATCACCGTGAGCAGAATCCGAGACAGCAAGACTTTCAGACGCGGTACTCACTGTGAGCTCACAGACTGGAAAATGTTTCCCCTCGGTCACGGACTGTTTCCATCCATCCCTACAGTTCCTGAAAATTAGAATTGGACCAATATTCATAGTAAAGTGGCTGAAATCTCATCTTATCTTCTCCGTTCACTGGAGACAGCATTTGATAATTCTGAGCTTAATGAGCGAGCAGAAGCCGAAACAGGAGGACTTTCAGACGCGGGACTCACTGTGAGTCCTCAGAAGGGAAAATATCCCGGTCGGCCGCTGACCGTTTCCACACCCAGATCATTCACAACCATTCGAATTCAACAAACATTCATATTAAAGTGGCTGAATTGTCATTTTCTCCTCTCCTTTCGCTGGAGACAGCAGTTTTTCATTCTGAGTTTAATGAGCGAGCAGAAGCCGAGACAGGAAGGACCTTCAGAACCGGTACTCGCTGTGAGCAGAAGCCGAGACAGGAGGACTTTCAGACGCGGGACTCACTGTGAGTCCTCAGAAGGGAAAATATCCCGGTCGGCCGCTGACCGTTTCCATACACCCAGATCATTCACAACCATTCGAATTCAACAAACATTCATATTAAAGTGGCTGAATTGTCATTTTCTCCTCTCCTTTCGCTGGAGACAGCATTTGTTAATTGTGAGCTTTATCAGCGACAGAAAGAAGTAAAACGCAGATGTTGACTCACTGGCCTCAGACTGCTGTCTATTTTGTTTATTCATGAAATGAAAGTTGATAAACATTAGATATTGAGCAGCGATACGTGGATTTTCGGGCTTTTTCCACACACTGGTCTGAAATGCAGCCTCTAAAGAAGGTCTCTCCTTTCACATGAGACAGCAGTCGTTAATTGTGAGCTTAATGAGAGAGCAGAAGCGGATACACGAAGACTTTCAGATACCATACTCAGTGTGAGTCCACAGAAGGGAAAAAGATCTCCCTCGGCCACTTTCATACACCCAGATTTTGATGAACATTAGAATTTGACAAACACTTTTATTAAATTGGCTGAGATTTTACTTTCTCCTCTCCATTCACTAGACAGCAGTTTTTCATTCTGAATTTAGTGAGCGAGCAGAAGCCGAGACAGGAGGACTTTCAGACGCGGGAATCACCGTGAGCAGAATCCGAGACAGCAAGACTTTCAGACGCGGGACTCACTGTGAGTTCACAGACGGGAAAATGTTTCCCCTCGGTCACGGACTGTTTCCATCCATCCCTACAGTTCATGAAAATTAGAATTGGACCAATATTCATAGTAAAGTGGCTGAAATCTCATCTTCTTTCTCCGTTCACTGGAGACAACATTTGATAATTCTGAGCTTAATGAGCGAGCAGAAGCCGAGACAGGAGGACTTTCAGACGCGGGACTCAATGTGAGTCGACAGACGGGAAAAAGATCCCCCTCGGCGGCTCACACTTTCCATACATCCCGACTGTACATGATCAATAGAATTTGACCAATATTCATATAGAAGTGAATGAGATTTTACTTTCCCCTCTCCTTTCACTAGACAGCAGTTTTTCATTCTGAGTTTAATGAGCGAGCAGAAGCCGAGACAGGGAGGACGTTCAGAACCGGTACTCGCTGTGAGCAGAAGCCGAGACAGGAGGACTTTCAGACGCGGGAATCACCGTGAGCAGAATCCGAGACAGCAAGACTTTCAGACGCGGTATTCACTGTGAGCTCACAGACTGGAAAATGTTTCCCCTCGGTCACGGACTGTTTCCATCCATCCCTACAGTTCCTGAAAATTAGAATTGGACCAATATTCATAGTAAAGTGGCTGAAATCTCATCTTATCTTCTCCGTTCACTGGAGACAGCATTTGATAATTCTGAGCTTAATGAGCGAGCAGAAGCCGAGACAGGAGGACTTTCAGACGCGGGACTCAATGTGAGTCGACAGACGGGAAAAAGATCCCCCTCGGCGGCTCACACTTTCCATACATCCCGACTGTACATGATCAATAGAATTTGACCAATATTCATATAAAAGTGAATGAGATTTTACTTTCCCCTCTCCTTTCACTAGACAGCAGTTTTTCATTCTGAGTTTAATGAGCGAGCAGAAGCCGAGACAGGAAGGACCTTCAGAACCGGTACTCGCTGTGAGCAGAAGCCGAGACAGGAGGACTTTCAGACGCGGTACTCACTGTGAGCTCACAGACTGGAAAATGTTTCCCTCGGTCACGGACTGTTTCCATCCATCCCTACAGTTCCTGAAAATTAGAATTGGACCAATATTCATAGTAAAGTGGCTGAAATCTCATCTTATCTTCTCTGTTCACTGGAGACAGCATTTGATAATTCTGAGCTTAATGAGCGAGCAGAAGCCGAAACAGGAGGACTTTCAGACGCGGGACTCACTGTGAGTCCTCAGAAGGGAAAGTATCCCGGTCGGCCGCTGACCGTTTCCATACACCCAGATCATTCACAACCATTCGAATTCAACAAACATTCATATTAAAGTGGCTGAATTGTCATTTTCTCCTCTCCTTTCGCTGGAGACAGCAGTTTTTCATTCTGAGTTTAATGAGCGAGCAGAAGCCGAGACAGGAAGGACCTTCAGAACCGGTACTCGCTGTGAGCAGAAGCCGAGACAGGAGGACTTTCAGACGCGGGAATCACCGTGAGCAGAATCCGAGACAGCAAGACTTTCAGACGCGTACTCACTGTGAGCTCACAGACTGGAAAATGTTTCCCCTCGGTCATGGACTGTTTCCATCCATCCCTACAGTTACTGAAAATTAGAATTGGACCAATATTCATAGTAAAGTGAATGAGATTTTACTTTCCCCTCTCCTTTCACTAGACAGCAGTTTTTCATTCTGAGTTTAATGAGCGAGCAGAAGCCGAGACAGGAAGGACCTTCAGACGCGGGACTCGCTGTGAGCAGAAGCCGAGACAGGCGCACTGTCAGACGCGGGAATCACTGTGAGCAGAAGTCGAGACAGGAGGAATTTCAGACGCGGGACTCACTGTGAGTCCTCAGAAGGGAAAATATCCCGGTCGGCGCTGACCGTTTCCATACACCCAGATCATTCACAACCATTCGAATTCAACAAACATTCATATTAAAGTGGCTGAATTGTCATTTTCTCCTCTCCTTTCGCTGGAGACAGCATTTGTTAATTGTGAGCTTTATCAGCGACAGAAAGAAGTAAAACGCAGATGTTGACTCACTGGCCTCAGACTGCTGTCTATTTTGTTTATTCATGAAATGAAAGTTGATAAACATTAGATATTGAGCAGCGATACGTGGATTTTCGGGCTTTTTCACACACTGGTCTGAAATGCAGCCTCTAAAGAAGGTCTCTCCTTTCACATGAGACAGCAGTCGTTAATTGTGAGCTTAATGAGAGAGCAGAAGCGGATACACGAAGACTTTCAGATACCATACTCAGTGTGAGTCCAGAAGGGAAAAAGATCTCCCTCGGCCACTTTCATACACCCAGATTGTTGATGAACATTAGAATTTGACAAACACTTTTATTAAATTGGCTGAGATTTTACTTTCTCCTCTCCATTCACTAGACAGCAGTTTTCATTCTGAGTTTAATGAGCGAGCAGAAGCCGAGACAGGAAGGACCTTCAGAACCGGTACTCGCTGTGAGCAGAAGCCGAGACAGGCGCACTGTCAGACGCGGGAATCACTGTGAGCAGAAGTCGAGACAGGAGG
>NW_026117306.1:0-17629 GCF_001640805.2 Lates calcarifer | reverse complement strand
AATTGGACCAATATTCATAGTAAAGTGGCTGAAATCTCATCTTATCTTCTCCGTTCACTGGAGACAGCATTTGATAATTCTGAGCTTAATGAGCGAGCAGAAGCCGAAACAGGAGGACTTTCAGACGCGGGACTCACTGTGAGTCCTCAGAAGGGAAAATATCCCGGTCGGCCGCTGACCGTTTCCACACACCCAGATCATTCACAACCATTCGAATTCAACAAACATTCATATTAAAGTGGCTGAATTGTCATTTTCTCCTCTCCTTTCGCTGGAGACAGCAGTTTTTCATTCTGAGTTTAATGAGCGAGCAGAAGCCGAGACAGGAAGGACCTTCAGAACCGGTACTCGCTGTGAGCAGAAGCCGAGACAGGAGGACTTTCAGACGCGGGACTCACTGTGAGTCCTCAGAAGGGAAAATATCCCCGGTCGGCCGCTGACCGTTTCCATACACCCAGATCATTCACAACCATTCGAATTCAACAAACATTCATATTAAAGTGCTGAATTGTCATTTTCTCCTCTCCTTTCGCTGGAGACAGCAGTTTTTCATTCTGAGTTTAATGAGCGAGCAGAAGCCGAGACAGGAAGGACCTTCAGAACCGGTACTCGCTGTGAGCAGAAGCCGAGACAGGAGGACTTTCAGACGCGGAATCACCGTGAGCAGAATCCGAGACAGCAAGACTTTCAGACGCGGTACTCACTGTGAGCTCACAGACTGGAAAATGTTTCCCCTCGGTCATGGACTGTTTCCATCCATCCCTACAGTTACTGAAAATTAGAATTGGACCAATATTCATAGTAAAGTGAATGAGATTTACTTTCCCCTCTCCTTTCACTAGACAGCAGTTTTTCATTCTGAGCTTAGTGAGCGAGCAGAAGCCGAGACAGGAGGACTTTCAGACGCGGGACTCAATGTGAGTCGACAGACGGGGAAAAAGATCCCCCTCGGCGGCTCACACTTTCCATACATCCCGACTACATGATCAATAGAATTTGACCAATATTCATATAAAAGTGAATGAGATTTTACTTTCCCCTCTCCTTTCACTAGACAGCAGTTTTTCATTCTGAGTTTAATGAGCGAGCAGAAGCCGAGACAGGAAGGACCTTCAGAACCGGTACTCGCTGTGAGCAGAAGCCGAGACAGGAGGACTTTCAGACGCGGGAATCACCGTGAGCAGAATCCGAGACAGCAAGACTTTCAGACGCGGTACTCACTGTGAGCTCACAGACTGGAAAATGTTTCCCCTCGGTCACGGACTGTTTCCATCCATCCCTACAGTTCCTGAAAATTGGAATTGGACCAATATTCATAGTAAAGTGGCTGAAATCTCATCTTATCTTCTCCGTTCACTGGAGACAGCATTTGATAATTCTGAGCTTAATGAGCGAGCAGAAGCCGAGACAGGAGGACTTTCAGACGCGGGACTCAATGTGAGTGGACAGACGGGAAAAAGATCCCCCTCGGCGGCTCACACTTTCCATACATCCCGACTGTACATGATCAATAGAATTTGACCAATATTCATATAAAGTGAATGAGATTTTACTTTCCCCTCTCGTTTCACTAGACAGCAGTTTTTCATTCTGAGTTTAATGAGCGAGCAGAAGCCGAGACAGGAAGGACCTTCAGAACCGGTACTCGCTGTGAGCAGAAGCCGAGACAGGAGGACTTTCAGACGCGGTACTCACTGTGAGCTCACAGACTGGAAAATGTTTCCCCTCGGTCACGGACTGTTTCCATCCATCCCTACAGTTCCTGAAAATTAGAATTGGACCAATATTCATAGTAAAGTGGCTGAAATCTCATCTTATCTTCTCCGTTCACTGGAGACAGCATTTGATAATTCTGAGCTTAATGAGCGAGCAGAAGTCGAGACAGGAGGAATTTCAGACGCGGGACTCACTGTGAGTCCTCAGAAGGGAAAATATCCCGGTCGGCCGCTGACCGTTTCCATACACCCAGATCATTCACAACCATTCGAATTCAACAAACATTCATATTAAAGTGGCTGAATTGTCATTTTCTCCTCTCCTTTCGCTGGAGACAGCATTTGTTAATTGTGAGCTTTATCAGCGACAGAAAGAAGTAAAACGCAGATGTTGACTCACTGGCCTCAGACTGCTGTCTATTTTGTTTATTCATGAAATGAAAGTTGATAAACATTAGATATTGAGCAGCGATACGTGGATTTTCGGGCTTTTTCACACACTGGTCTGAAATGCAGCCTCTAAAGAAGGTCTCTCCTTTCACATGAGACAGCAGTCGTTAATTGTGAGCTTAATGAGAGAGCAGAAGCGGATACACGAAGACTTTCAGATACCATACTCAGTGTGAGTCCACAGAAGGGAAAAAGATCTCCCTCGGCCACTTTCATACACCCAGATTGTTGATGAACATTAGAATTTGACAAACACTTTTATTAAATTGGCTGAGATTTTACTTTCTCCTCTCCATTCACTAGACAGCAGTTTTTCATTCTGAGCTTAGTGAGCGAGCAGAAGCCGAGACAGGAGGACTTTCAGACGCGGGAATCACCGTGAGCAGAATCCGAGACAGCAAGACTTTCAGACGCGGTACTCACTGTGAGCTCACAGACTGGAAAATGTTTCCCCTCGGTCATGGACTGTTTCCATCCATCCCTACAGTTACTGAAAAATTAGAATTGGACCAATATTCATAGTAAAGTGAATGAGATTTTACTTTCCCCTCTCCTTTCACTAGACAGCAGTTTTTCATTCTGAGCTTAGTGAGCGAGCAGAAGCCGAGACAGGAGGACTTTCAGACGCGGGACTCAATGTGAGTCGACAGACGGGAAAAAGATCCCCCTCGGCGGCTCACACTTTCCATACATCCCGACTGTACATGATCAATAGAATTTGACCAATATTCATATAAAAGTGAATGAGATTTTACTTTCCCCTCTCCTTTCACTAGACAGCAGTTTTTCATTCTGAGTTTAATGAGCGAGCAGAAGCCGAGACAGGAAGGACCTTCAGAACCGGTACTCGCTGAGCAGAAGCCGAGACAGGCGCACTGTCAGACGCGGGAATCACTGTGAGCAGAAGTCGAGACAGGAGGAATTTCAGACGCGGGACTCACTGTGAGTCCTCAGAAGGGAAAATATCCGGTCGGCCGCTGACCGTTTCCATACACCCAGATCATTCACAACCATTCGAATTCAACAAACATTCATATTAAAGTGGCTGAATTGTCATTTTCTCCTCTCCTTTCGCTGGAGACAGCATTTGTTAATTGTGAGCTTTATCAGCGACAGAAAGAAGTAAAACGCAGATGTTGACTCACTGGCCTCAGACTGCTGTCTATTTTGTTTATTCATGAAATGAAAGTTGATAAACATTAGATATTGAGCAGCGATACGTGGATTTTCGGGCTTTTTCCACACACTGGTCTGAAATGCAGCCTCTAAAGAAGGTCTCTCCTTTCACATGAGACAGCAGTCGTTAATTGTGAGCTTAATGAGAGAGCAGAAGCGGATACACGAAGACTTTCAGATACCATACTCAGTGTGAGTCCACAGAAGGGAAAAAGATCTCCCTCGGCCACTTTCATACACCCAGATTGTTGATGAACATTAGAATTTGACAAACACTTTTATTAAATTGGCTGAGATTTTACTTTCTCCTCTCCATTCACTAGACAGCAGTTTTTCATTCTGAGCTTAGTGAGCGAGCAGAAGCCGAGACAGGAGGACTTTCAGACGCGGGACTCAATGTGAGTGGACAGACGGGAAAAAGATCCCCCTCGGCGGCTCACACTTTCCATACATCCCGACTGTACATGATCAATAGAATTTGACCAATATTCATATAAAAGTGAATGAGATTTTACTTTCCCCTCTCCTTTCACTAGACAGCAGTTTTTCATTCTGAGTTTAATGAGCGAGCAGAAGCCGAGACAGGAAGGACCTTCAGAACCGGTACTCGCTGTGAGCAGAAGCCGAGACAGGAGGACTTTCAGACGCGGGAATCACCGTGAGCAGAATCCGAGACAGCAAGACTTTCAGACGCGGTACTCACTGTGAGCTCACAGACTGGAAAATGTTTCCCCTCGGTCACGGACTGTTTCCATCCATCCCTACAGTTCCTGAAAATTAGAATTGGACCAATATTCATAGTAAAGTGGCTGAAATCTCATCTTATCTTCTCCGTTCACTGGAGACAGCATTTGATAATTCTGAGCTTAATGAGCGAGCAGAAGCCGAAACAGGAGGACTTTCAGACGCGGGACTCACTGTGAGTCCTCAGAAGGGAAAATATCCCGGTCGGCCGCTGACCGTTTCCATACACCCAGATCATTCACAACCATTCGAATTCAACAAACATTCATATTAAAGTGGCTGAATTGTCATTTTCTCCTCTCCTTTCGCTGGAGACAGCATTTGTTAATTGTGAGCTTTATCAGCGACAGAAAGAAGTAAAACGCAGATGTTGACTCACTGGCCTCAGACTGCTGTCTTTTGTTTATTCATGAAATGAAAGTTGATAAACATTAGATATTGAGCAGCGATACGTGGATTTTCGGGCTTTTTCACACACTGGTCTGAAATGCAGCCTCTAAAGAAGGTCTCTCCTTTCACATGAGACAGCAGTCGTTAATTGTGAGCTTAATGAGAGAGCAGAAGCGGATACACGAAGACTTTCAGATACCATACTCAGTGTGAGTCCACAGAAGGGAAAAAGATCTCCCTCGGCCACTTTCATACACCCAGATTGTTGATGAACATTAGAATTTGACAAACACTTTTATTAAATTGGCTGAGATTTTACTTTCTCCTCTCCATTCACTAGACAGCAGTTTTTCATTCTGAGCTTAGTGAGCGAGCAGAAGCCGAGACAGGAGGACTTTCAGACGCGGGACTCAATGTGAGTCGACAGACGGGAAAAAGATCCCCCTCGGCGGCTCACACTTTCCATACATCCCGACTGTACATGATCAATAGAATTTGACCAATATTCATATAAAAGTGAATGAGATTTTACTTTCCCCTCTCCTTTCACTAGACAGCAGTTTTTCATTCTGAGTTTAATGAGCGAGCAGAAGCCG
Organism: Lates calcarifer; assembly: GCF_001640805.2. NCBI lineage: Eukaryota > Metazoa > Chordata > Actinopteri > Centropomidae > Lates > Lates calcarifer. Next base: position 12,558 of record NW_026117306.1, on the reverse strand, counting down.
AGACAGGAAGGACCTTCAGAACCGGTACTCGCTGTGAGCAGAAGCCGAGACAGGAGGACTTTCAGACGCGGGAATCACCGTGAGCAGAATCCGAGACAGCAAGACTTTCAGACGCGGTACTCACTGTGAGCTCACAGACTGGAAAATGTTTCCCCTCGGTCACGGACTGTTTCCATCCATCCCTACAGTTCCTGAAAATTAGAATTGGACCAATATTCATAGTAAAGTGGCTGAAATCTCATCTTATCTTCTCCGTTCACTGGAGACAGCATTTGATAATTCTGAGCTTAATGAGCGAGCAGAAGCCGAGACAGGAGGACTTTCAGACGCGGGACTCAATGTGAGTCGACAGACGGGAAAAAGATCCCCCTCGGCGGCTCACACTTTCCATACATCCCGACTGTACATGATCAATAGAATTTGACCAATATTCATATAAAAGTGAATGAGATTTTACTTTCCCCTCTCCTTTCACTAGACAGCAGTTTTTCATTCTGAGTTTAATGAGCGAGCAGAAGCCGAGACAGGAAGGACCTTCAGAACCGGTACTCGCTGTGAGCAGAAGCCGAGACAGGAGGACTTTCAGACGCGGGAATCACCGTGAGCAGAATCCGAGACAGCAAGACTTTCAGACGCGGTACTCACTGTGAGCTCACAGACTGGAAAATGTTTCCCCTCGGTCACGGACTGTTTCCATCCATCCCTACAGTTCCTGAAAATTAGAATTGGACCAATATTCATAGTAAAGTGGCTGAAATCTCATCTTATCTTCTCCGTTCACTGGAGACAGCATTTGATAATTCTGAGCTTAATGAGCGAGCAGAAGCCGAAACAGGAGGACTTTCAGACGCGGGACTCAATGTGAGTCGACAGACGGGAAAAAGATCCCCCTCGGCGGCTCACACTTTCCATACATCCCGACTGTACATGATCAATAGAATTTGACCAATATTCATATAAAAGTGAATGAGATTTTACTTTCCCCTCTCCTTTCACTAGACAGCAGTTTTTCATTCTGAGTTTAATGAGCGAGCAGAAGCCGAGACAGGAAGGACCTTCAGAACCGTACTCGCTGTGAGCAGAAGCCGAGACAGGCGCACTGTCAGAGACCCGGGAATCACTGTGAGCAGAAGTCCGAGACAGGAGGATTCAGACGCGGGACTCACTGTGAGTCCTCAGAAGGGAAAATATCCCGGTCGGCCGCTGACCGTTTCCATACACCCAGATCATTCACAACCATTCGAATTCAACAAACATTCATATTAAAGTGGCTGAATTGTCATTTTCTCCTCTCCTTTCGCTGGAGACAGCATTTGTTAATTGTGAGCTTTATCAGCGACAGAAAGAAGTAAAACGCAGATGTTGACTCACTGGCCTCAGACTGCTGTCTATTTTGTTTATTCATGAAATGAAAGTTGATAAACATTAGATATTGAGCAGCGATACGTGGATTTTCGGGCTTTTTCCACACACTGGTCTGAAATGCAGCCTCTAAAGAAGGTCTCTCCTTTCACATGAGACAGCAGTCGTTAATTGTGAGCTTAATGAGAGAGCAGAAGCGGATACACGAAGACTTTCAGATACCATACTCAGTGTGAGTCCACAGAAGGGAAAAAGATCTCCCTCGGCCACTTTCATACACCCAGATTGTTGATGAACATTAGAATTTGACAAACACTTTTATTAAATTGGCTGAGATTTTACTTTCTCCTCTCCATTCACTAGACAGCAGTTTTTCATTCTGAACTTAGTGAGCGAGCAGAAGCCGAGACAGGAGGACTTTCAGACGCGGGAATCACCGTGAGCAGAATCCGAGACAGCAAGACTTTCAGACGCGGGACTCACTGTGAGTTCACAGACGGGAAAATGTTTCCCCTCGGTCACGGACTGTTTCCATCCATCCCTACAGTTCATGAAAATTAGAATTGGACCAATATTCATAGTAAAGTGGCTGAAATCTCATCTTCTCTTCTCCGTTCACTGGAGACAACATTTGATAATTCTGAGCTTAATGAGCGAGCAGAAGCCGAGACAGGAGGACTTTCAGACGCGGGACTCAATGTGAGTCGACAGACGGGAAAAAGATCCCCCTCGGCGGCTCACACTTTCCATACATCCCGACTGTACATGATCAATAGAATTTGACCAATATTCATATAGAAGTGAATGAGATTTTACTTTCCCCTCTCCTTTCACTAGACAGCAGTTTTTCATTCTGAGTTTAATGAGCGAGCAGAAGCCGAGACAGGGAGGACGTTCAGAACCGGTACTCGCTGTGAGCAGAAGCCGAGACAGGAGGACTTTCAGACGCGGGAATCACCGTGAGCAGAATCCGAGACAGCAAGACTTTCAGACGCGGTACTCACTGTGAGCTCACAGACTGGAAAATGTTTCCCCTCGGTCACGGACTTTTTCCATCCATCCCTACAGTTCCTGAAAATTAGAATTGGACCAATATTCATAGTAAAGTGGCTGAAATCTCATCTTATCTTCTCCGTTCACTGGAGACAGCATTTGATAATTCTGAGCTTAATGAGCGAGCAGAAGCCGAAACAGGAGGACTTTCAGACGCGGGACTCACTGTGAGTCCTCAGAAGGGAAAATATCCCGGTCGGCCGCTGACCGTTTCCATACACCCAGATCATTCACAACCATTCGAATTCAACAAACATTCATATTAAAGTGGCTGAATTGTCATTTTCTCCTCTCCTTTCGCTGGAGACAGCAGTTTTTCATTCTGTTTAATGAGCGAGCAGAAGCCGAGACAGGAAGGACCTTCAGAACCGGTACTCGCTGTGAGCAGAAGCCGAGACAGGAGGACTTTCAGACGCGGGACTCACTGTGAGTCCTCAGAAGGGAAAATATCCCGGTCGGCCGCTGACCGTTTCCATACACCCAGATCATTCACAACCATTCGAATTCAACAAACATTCATATTAAAGTGGCTGAATTGTCATTTTCTCCTCTCCTTTCGCTGGAGACAGCAGTTTTTCATTCTGAGTTTAATGAGCGAGCAGAAGCCGAGACAGGAAGGACCTTCAGAACCGGTACTCGCTGTGAGCAGAAGCCGAGACAGGAGGACTTTCAGACGCGGGAATCACCGTGAGCAGAATCCGAGACAGCAAGACTTTCAGACGCGGTACTCACTGTGAGCTCACAGACTGGAAAATGTTTCCCCTCGGTCACGGACTGTTTCCATCCATCCCTACAGTTCCTGAAAATTGGAATTGGACCAATATTCATAGTAAAGTGGGTGAAATCTCATCTTATCTTCTCCGTTCACTGGAGACAGCATTTGATAATTCTGAGCTTAATGAGCGAGCAGAAGCCGAAACAGGAGGACTTTCAGACGCGGGACTCAATGTGAGTCGACAGACGGGAAAAAGATCCCCCTCGGCGGCTCACACTTTCCATACATCCCGACTGTACATGATCAATAGAATTTGACCAATATTCATATAAAAGTGAATGAGATTTTACTTTCCCCTCTCCTTTCACTAGACAGCAGTTTTTCATTCTGAGTTTAATGAGCGAGCAGAAGCCGAGACAGGAAGGACCTTCAGAACCGGTACTCGCTGTGAGCAGAAGCCGAGACAGGAGGACTTTCAGACGCGGGAATCACCGTGAGCAGAATCCGAGACAGCAAGACTTTCAGACGCGGTACTCACTGTGAGTCCTCAGAAGGGAAAATATCCCGGTCGGCCGCTGACCGTTTCCATACACCCAGATCATTCACAACCATTCGAATTCAACAAACATTCATATTAAAGTGGCTGAATTGTCATTTTCTCCTCTCCTTTCGCTGGAGACAGCAGTTTTTCATTCTGAGTTTAATGAGCGAGCAGAAGCCGAGACAGGAAGGACCTTCAGAACCGGTACTCGCTGTGAGCAGAAGCCGAGACAGGAGGACTTTCAGACGCGGGAATCACCGTGAGCAGAATCCGAGACAGCAAGACTTTCAGACGCGGTACTCACTGTGAGCTCACAGACTGGAAAATGTTTCCCCTCGGTCATGGACTGTTTCCATCCATCCCTACAGTTACTGAAAATTAGAATTGGACCAATATTCATAGTAAAGTGAATGAGATTTTACTTTCCCCTCTCCTTTCACTAGACAGCAGTTTTTCATTCTGAGCTTAGTGAGCGAGCAGAAGCCGAGACAGGAGGACTTTCAGACGCGGGACTCAATGTGAGTCGACAGACGGGAAAAAGATCCCCCTCGGCGGCTCACACTTTCCATACATCCCGACTGTACATGATCAATAGAATTTGACCAATATTCATATAAAAGTGAATGAGATTTTACTTTCCCCTCTCCTTTCACTAGACAGCAGTTTTTCATTCTGAGTTTAATGAGCGAGCAGAAGCCGAGACAGGAAGGACCTTCAGAACCGGTACTCGCTGTGAGCAGAAGCCGAGACAGGAGGACTTTCAGACGCGGGAATCACCGTGAGCAGAATCCGAGACAGCAAGACTTTCAGACGCGGTACTCACTGTGAGCTCACAGACTGGAAAATGTTTCCCCTCGGTCACGGACTGTTTCCATCCATCCCTACAGTTCCTGAAAATTGGAATTGGACCAATATTCATAGTAAAGTGGCTGAAATCTCATCTTATCTTCTCCGTTCACTGGAGACAGCATTTGATAATTCTGAGCTTAATGAGCGAGCAGAAGCCGAGACAGGAAGGACCTTCAGAACCGGTACTCGCTGTGAGCAGAAGCCGAGACAGGAGGACTTTCAGACGCGGTACTCACTGTGAGCTCACAGACTGGAAAATGTTTCCCCTCGGTCACGGACTGTTTCCATCCATCCCTACAGTTCCTGAAAATTAGAATTGGACCAATATTCATAGTAAAGTGGCTGAAATCTCATCTTATCTTCTCCGTTCACTGGAGACAGCATTTGATAATTCTGAGCTTAATGAGCGAGCAGAAGTCGAGACAGGAGGAATTTCAGACGCGGGACTCACTGTGAGTCCTCAGAAGGGAAAATATCCCGGTCGGCCGCTGACCGTTTCCATACACCCAGATCATTCACAACCATTCGAATTCAACAAACATTCATATTAAAGTGGCTGAATTGTCATTTTCTCCTCTCCTTTCGCTGGAGACAGCATTTGTTAATTGTGAGCTTTATCAGCGACAGAAAGAAGTAAAACGCAGATGTTGACTCACTGGCCTCAGACTGCTGTCTATTTTGTTTATTCATGAAATGAAAGTTGATAAACATTAGATATTGAGCAGCGATACGTGGATTTTCGGGCTTTTTCACACACTGGTCTGAAATGCAGCCTCTAAAGAAGGTCTCTCCTTTCACATGAGACAGCAGTCGTTAATTGTGAGCTTAATGAGAGAGCAGAAGCGGATACACGAAGACTTTCAGATACCATACTCAGTGTGAGTCCACAGAAGGGAAAAAGATCTCCCTCGGCCACTTTCATACACCCAGATTGTTGATGAACATTAGAATTTGACAAACACTTTTATTAAATTGGCTGAGATTTTACTTTCTCCTCTCCATTCACTAGACAGCAGTTTTTCATTCTGAGCTTAGTGAGCGAGCAGAAGCCGAGACAGGAGGACTTTCAGACGCGGGAATCACCGTGAGCAGAATCCGAGACAGCAAGACTTTCAGACGCGGTACTCACTGTGAGCTCACAGACTGGAAAATGTTTCCCCTCGGTCATGGACTGTTTCCATCCATCCCTACAGTTACTGAAAATTAGAATTGGACCAATATTCATAGTAAAGTGGCTGAAATCTCATCTTCTCTTCTCCGTTCACTGGAGACAGCATTTGATAATTCTGAGCTTAATGAGCGAGCAGAAGCCGAAACAGGAGGACTTTCAGACGCGGGACTCACTGTGAGTTCACAGACGGGAAAAAGATCCCCCTCGGCGGCTCACACTTTCCATACATCCCGACTGTACATGATCAATAGAATTTGACCAATATTCATATAAAAGTGAATGAGATTTTACTTTCCCCTCTCCTTTCACTAGACAGCAGTTTTTCATTCTGAGTTTAATGAGCGAGCAGAAGCCGAGACAGGAAGGACCTTCAGAACCGGTACTCGCTGTGAGCAGGAGCCGAGACAGGAGGACTTTCAGACGCGGTACTCACTGTGAGCTCACAGACTGGAAAATGTTTCCCCTCGGTCACGGACTGTTTCCATCCATCCCTACAGTTCCTGAAAATTAGAATTGGACCAATATTCATAGTAAAGTGGCTGAAATCTCATCTTATCTTCTCCGTTCACTGGAGACAGCATTTGATAATTCTGAGCTTAATGAGCGAGCAGAAGCCGAAACAGGAGGACTTTCAGACGCGGGAATCACCGTGAGCAGAATCCGAGACAGCAAGACTTTCAGACGCGGTACTCACTGTGAGCTCACAGACTGGAAAATGTTTCCCCTCGGTCACGGACTGTTTCCATCCATCCCTACAGTTCCTGAAAATTAGAATTGGACCAATATTCATAGTAAAGTGGCTGAAATCTCATCTTATCTTCTCCGTTCACTGGAGACAGCATTTGATAATTCTGAGCTTAATGAGCGAGCAGAAGCCGAAACAGGAGGACTTTCAGACGCGGGACTCACTGTGAGTCCTCAGAAGGGAAAATATCCCGGTCGGCCGCTGACCGTTTCCACACACCCAGATCATTCACAACCATTCGAATTCAACAAACATTCATATTAAAGTGGCTGAATTGTCATTTTCTCCTCTCCTTTCGCTGGAGACAGCAGTTTTTCATTCTGAGTTTAATGAGCGAGCAGAAGCCGAGACAGGAAGGACCTTCAGAACCGGTACTCGCTGTGAGCAGAAGCCGAGACAGGAGGACTTTCAGACGCGGGACTCACTGTGAGTCCTCAGAAGGGAAAATATCCCGGTCGGCCGCTGACCGTTTCCATACACCCAGATCATTCACAACCATTCGAATTCAACAAACATTCATATTAAAGTGGCTGAATTGTCATTTTCTCCTCTCCTTTCGCTGGAGACAGCATTTGTTAATTGTGAGCTTTATCAGCGACAGAAAGAAGTAAAACGCAGATGTTGACTCACTGGCCTCAGACTGCTGTCTATTTTGTTTATTCATGAAATGAAAGTTGATAAACATTAGATATTGAGCAGCGATACGTGGATTTTCGGGCTTTTTCCACACACTGGTCTGAAATGCAGCCTCTAAAGAAGGTCTCTCCTTTCACATGAGACAGCAGTCGTTAATTGTGAGCTTAATGAGAGAGCAGAAGCGGATACACGAAGACTTTCAGATACCATACTCAGTGTGAGTCCACAGAAGGGAAAAAGATCTCCCTCGGCCACTTTCATACACCCAGATTGTTGATGAACATTAGAATTTGACAAACACTTTTATTAAATTGGCTGAGATTTTACTTTCTCCTCTCCATTCACTAGACAGCAGTTTTTCATTCTGAATTTAGTGAGCGAGCAGAAGCCGAGACAGGAGGACTTTCAGACGCGGGAATCACCGTGAGCAGAATCCGAGACAGCAAGACTTTCAGACGCGGGACTCACTGTGAGTTCACAGACGGGAAAATGTTTCCCCTCGGTCACGGACTGTTTCCATCCATCCCTACAGTTCATGAAAATTAGAATTGGACCAATATTCATAGTAAAGTGGCTGAAATCTCATCTTCTCTTCTCCGTTCACTGGAGACAACATTTGATAATTCTGAGCTTAATGAGCGAGCAGAAGCCGAGACAGGAGGACTTTCAGACGCGGGACTCAATGTGAGTCGACAGACGGGAAAAAGATCCCCCTCGGCGGCTCACACTTTCCATACATCCCGACTGTACATGATCAATAGAATTTGACCAATATTCATATAGAAGTGAATGAGATTTTACTTTCCCCTCTCCTTTCACTAGACAGCAGTTTTTCATTCTGAGTTTAATGAGCGAGCAGAAGCCGAGACAGGGAGGACGTTCAGAACCGGTACTCGCTGTGAGCAGAAGCCGAGACAGGAGGACTTTCAGACGCGGGAATCACCGTGAGCAGAATCCGAGACAGCAAGACTTTCAGACGCGGTATTCACTGTGAGCTCACAGACTGGAAAATGTTTCCCCTCGGTCACGGACTGTTTCCATCCATCCCTACAGTTCCTGAAAATTAGAATTGGACCAATATTCATAGTAAAGTGGCTGAAATCTCATCTTATCTTCTCCGTTCACTGGAGACAGCATTTGATAATTCTGAGCTTAATGAGCGAGCAGAAGCCGAGACAGGAGGACTTTCAGACGCGGGACTCAATGTGAGTCGACAGACGGGAAAAAGATCCCCCTCGGCGGCTCACACTTTCCATACATCCCGACTGTACATGATCAATAGAATTTGACCAATATTCATATAAAAGTGAATGAGATTTTACTTTCCCCTCTCCTTTCACTAGACAGCAGTTTTTCATTCTGAGTTTAATGAGCGAGCAGAAGCCGAGACAGGAAGGACCTTCAGAACCGGTACTCGCTGTGAGCAGAAGCCGAGACAGGAGGACTTTCAGACGCGGTACTCACTGTGAGCTCACAGACTGGAAAATGTTTCCCCTCGGTCACGGACTGTTTCCATCCATCCCTACAGTTCCTGAAAATTAGAATTGGACCAATATTCATAGTAAAGTGGCTGAAATCTCATCTTATCTTCTCTGTTCACTGGAGACAGCATTTGATAATTCTGAGCTTAATGAGCGAGCAGAAGCCGAAACAGGAGGACTTTCAGACGCGGGACTCACTGTGAGTCCTCAGAAGGGAAAGTATCCCGGTCGGCCGCTGACCGTTTCCATACACCCAGATCATTCACAACCATTCGAATTCAACAAACATTCATATTAAAGTGGCTGAATTGTCATTTTCTCCTCTCCTTTCGCTGGAGACAGCAGTTTTTCATTCTGAGTTTAATGAGCGAGCAGAAGCCGAGACAGGAAGGACCTTCAGAACCGGTACTCGCTGTGAGCAGAAGCCGAGACAGGAGGACTTTCAGACGCGGGAATCACCGTGAGCAGAATCCGAGACAGCAAGACTTTCAGACGCGGTACTCACTGTGAGCTCACAGACTGGAAAATGTTTCCCCTCGGTCATGGACTGTTTCCATCCATCCCTACAGTTACTGAAAATTAGAATTGGACCAATATTCATAGTAAAGTGAATGAGATTTTACTTTCCCCTCTCCTTTCACTAGACAGCAGTTTTTCATTCTGAGTTTAATGAGCGAGCAGAAGCCGAGACAGGAAGGACCTTCAGACGCGGGACTCGCTGTGAGCAGAAGCCGAGACAGGCGCACTGTCAGACGCGGGAATCACTGTGAGCAGAAGTCGAGACAGGAGGAATTTCAGACGCGGGACTCACTGTGAGTCCTCAGAAGGGAAAATATCCCGGTCGGCCGCTGACCGTTTCCATACACCCAGATCATTCACAACCATTCGAATTCAACAAACATTCATATTAAAGTGGCTGAATTGTCATTTTCTCCTCTCCTTTCGCTGGAGACAGCATTTGTTAATTGTGAGCTTTATCAGCGACAGAAAGAAGTAAAACGCAGATGTTGACTCACTGGCCTCAGACTGCTGTCTATTTTGTTTATTCATGAAATGAAAGTTGATAAACATTAGATATTGAGCAGCGATACGTGGATTTTCGGGCTTTTTCACACACTGGTCTGAAATGCAGCCTCTAAAGAAGGTCTCTCCTTTCACATGAGACAGCAGTCGTTAATTGTGAGCTTAATGAGAGAGCAGAAGCGGATACACGAAGACTTTCAGATACCATACTCAGTGTGAGTCCACAGAAGGGAAAAAGATCTCCCTCGGCCACTTTCATACACCCAGATTGTTGATGAACATTAGAATTTGACAAACACTTTTATTAAATTGGCTGAGATTTTACTTTCTCCTCTCCATTCACTAGACAGCAGTTTTTCATTCTGAGTTTAATGAGCGAGCAGAAGCCGAGACAGGAAGGACCTTCAGAACCGGTACTCGCTGTGAGCAGAAGCCGAGACAGGCGCACTGTCAGACGCGGGAATCACTGTGAGCAGAAGTCGAGACAGGAGGAATTTCAGACGCGGGACTCACTGTGAGTCCTCAGAAGGGAAAATATCCCGGTCGGCCGCTGACCGTTTCCATACACCCAGATCATTCACAACCATTCGAATTCAACAAACATTCATATTAAAGTGGCTGAATTGTCATTTTCTCCTCTCCTTTCGCTGGAGACAGCATTTGTTAATTGTGAGCTTTATCAGCGACAGAAAGAAGTAAAACGCAGATGTTGACTCACTGGCCTCAGACTGCTGTCTATTTTGTTTATTCAAGAAATGAAAGTTGATAAACATTAGATATTGAGCAGCGATACGTGGATTTTCGGGCTTTTTCCACACACTGGTCTGAAATGCAGCCTCTAAAGAAGGTCTCTCCTTTCACATGAGACAGCAGTCGTTAATTGTGAGCTTAATGAGAGAGCAGAAGCGGATACACGAAGACTTTCAGATACCATACTCAGTGTGAGTCCACAGAAGGGAAAAAGATCTCCCTCGGCCACTTTCATACACCCAGATTGTTGATGAACATTAGAATTTGACAAACACTTTTATTAAATTGGCTGAGATTTTACTTTCTCCTCTCCATTCACTAGACAGCAGTTTTTCATTCTGAGCTTAGTGAGCGAGCAGAAGCCGAGACAGGAGGACTTTCAGACGCGGGACTCAATGTGAGTCGACAGACGGGAAAAAGATCCCCCTCGGCGGCTCACACTTTCCATACATCCCGACTGTACATGATCAATAGAATTTGACCAATATTCATATAAAAGTGAATGAGATTTTACTTTCCCCTCTCCTTTCACTAGACAGCAGTTTTTCATTCTGAGTTTAATGAGCGAGCAGAAGCCGAGACAGGAAGGACCTTCAGAACCGGTACTCGCTGTGAGCAGAAGCCGAGACAGGAGGACTTTCAGACGCGGGAATCACCGTGAGCAGAATCCGAGACAGCAAGACTTTCAGACGCGGTACTCACTGTGAGCTCACAGACTGGAAAATGTTTCCCTCGGTCACGGACTGTTTCCATCCATCCCTACAGTTCCTGAAAATTAGAATTGGACCAATATTCATAGTAAAGTGGCTGAAATCTCATCTTATCTTCTCCGTTCACTGGAGACAGCATTTGATAATTCTGAGCTTAATGAGCGAGCAGAAGCCGAAACAGGAGGACTTTCAGACGCGGGACTCACTGTGAGTCCTCAGAAGGGAAAATATCCCGGTCGGCCGCTGACCGTTTCCATACACCCAGATCATTCACAACCATTCGAATTCAACAAACATTCATATTAAAGTGGCTGAATTGTCATTTTCTCCTCTCCTTTCGCTGGAGACAGCATTTGTTAATTGTGAGCTTTATCAGCGACAGAAAGAAGTAAAACGCAGATGTTGACTCACTGGCCTCAGACTGCTGTCTATTTTGTTTATTCATGAAATGAAAGTTGATAAACATTAGATATTGAGCAGCGATACGTGGATTTTCGGGCTTTTTCACACACTGGTCTGAAATGCAGCCTCTAAAGAAGGTCTCTCCTTTCACATGAGACAGCAGTCGTTAATTGTGAGCTTAATGAGAGAGCAGAAGCGGATACACGAAGACTTTCAGATACCATACTCAGTGTGAGTCCACAGAAGGGAAAAAGATCTCCCTCGGCCACTTTCATACACCCAGATTGTTGATGAACATTAGAATTTGACAAACACTTTTATTAAATTGGCTGAGATTTTACTTTCTCCTCTCCATTCACTAGACAGCAGTTTTTCATTCTGAGCTTAGTGAGCGAGCAGAAGAGACAGGAGGACTTTCAGACGCGGGACTCAATGTGAGTCGACAGACGGAAAAAGATCCCCCTCGGCGGCTCACACTTTCCATACATCCCGACTGTACATGATCAATAGAATTTGACCAATATTCATATAAAAGTGAATGAGATTTTACTTTCCCCTCTCCTTTCACTAGACAGCAGTTTTTCATTCTGAGTTTAATGAGCGAGCAGAAGCCGAGACAGGAAGGACCTTCAGAACCGTACTCGCTGTGAGCAGAAGCCGAGACAGGAGGACTTTCAGACGCGGGAATCACCGTGAGCAGAATCCGAGACAGCAAGACTTTCAGACGCGGTACTCACTGTGAGCTCACAGACTGGAAAATGTTTCCCCTCGGTCACGGACTGTTTCCATCCATCCCTACAGTTCCTGAAAATTAGAATTGGACCAATATTCATAGTAAAGTGGCTGAAATCTCATCTTATCTTCTCCGTTCACTGGAGACAGCATTTGATAATTCTGAGCTTAATGAGCGAGCAGAAGCCGAAACAGGAGGACTTTCAGACGCGGGACTCAATGTGAGTCGACAGACGGGAAAAAGATCCCCCTCGGCGGCTCACACTTTCCATACATCCCGACTGTACATGATCAATAGAATTTGACCAAATATTCATATAAAAGTGAATGAGATTTTACTTTCCCTCTCCTTTCACTAGACAGCAGTTTTTCATTCTGAGTTTAATGA
>NW_026117305.1:0-32885 GCF_001640805.2 Lates calcarifer | reverse complement strand
CAGGAGGAATTTCAGACGCGGGACTCACTGTGAGTCCTCAGAAGGGAAAATATCCGGTCGGCCGCTGACCGTTTCCATACACCCAGATCATTCACAACCATTCGAATTCAACAAACATTCATATTAAAGTGGCTGAATTGTCATTTTCTCCTCTCCTTTCGCTGGAGACAGCATTTGTTAATTGTGAGCTTTTATCAGCGACAGAAAGAAGTAAAACGCAGATGTTGACTCACTGGCCTCAGACTGCTGTCTATTTTGTTTATTCATGAAATGAAAGTTGATAAACATTAGATATTGAGCAGCGATACGTGGATTTTCGGGCTTTTTCACACACTGGTCTGAAATGCAGCCTCTAAAGAAGGTCTCCTTTCACATGAGACAGCAGTCGTTAATTGTGAGCTTAATGAGAGAGCAGAAGCGGATACACGAAGACTTTCAGATACCATACTCAGTGTGAGTCCACAGAAGGGAAAAAGATCTCCCTCGGCCACTTTCATACACCCAGATTGTTGATGAACATTAGAATTTGACAAACACTTTTATTAAATTGGCTGAGATTTTACTTTCTCCTCTCCATTCACTAGACAGCAGTTTTTTCATTCTGAGCTTAGTGAGCGAGCAGAAGCCGAGACAGGAGGACTTTCAGACGCGGGAATCACCGTGAGCAGAATCCGAGACAGCAAGACTTTCAGACGCGGTACTCACTGTGAGCTCACAGACTGGAAAATGTTTCCCCTCGGTCATGGACTGTTTCCATCCATCCCTACAGTTACTGAAAATTAGAATTGGACCAATATTCATAGTAAAGTGAATGAGATTTTACTTTCCCCTCTCCTTTCACTAGACAGCAGTTTTTCATTCTGAGCTTAGTGAGCGAGCAGAAGCCGAGACAGGAGGACTTTCAGACGCGGGACTCAATGTGAGTCGACAGACGGGAAAAAGATCCCCCTCGGCGGCTCACACTTTCCATACATCCCGACTGTACATGATCAATAGAATTTGACCAATATTCATATAAAAGTGAATGAGATTTTACTTTCCCCTCTCCTTTCACTAGACAGCAGTTTTTCATTCTGAGTTTAATGAGCGAGCAGAAGCCGAGACAGGAAGGACCTTCAGAACCGGTACTCGCTGTGAGCAGAAGCCGAGACAGGCGCACTGTCAGACGCGGGAATCACTGTGAGCAGAAGTCGAGACAGGAGGAATTTCAGACGCGGGACTCACTGTGAGTCCTCAGAAGGGAAAATATCCCGGTCGGCCGCTGACCGTTTCCATACACCCAGATCATTCACAACCATTCGAATTCAACAAACATTCATATTAAAGTGGCTGAATTGTCATTTTCTCCTCTCCTTTCGCTGGAGACAGCATTTGTTAATTGTGAGCTTTATCAGCGACAGAAAGAAGTAAAACGCAGATGTTGACTCACTGGCCTCAGACTGCTGTCTATTTTGTTTATTCATGAAATGAAAGTTGATAAACATTAGATTTGAGCAGCGATACGTGGATTTTCGGGCTTTTTCCACACACTGGTCTGAAATGCAGCCTCTAAAGAAGGTCTCTCCTTTCACATGAGACAGCAGTCGTTAATTGTGAGCTTAATGAGAGAGCAGAAGCGGATACACGAAGACTTTCAGATACCATACTCAGTGTGAGTCCACAGAAGGGAAAAAGATCTCCCTCGGCCACTTTCATACACCCAGATTGTTGATGAACATTAGAATTTGACAAACACTTTTATTAAATTGGCTGAGATTTTACTTTCTCCTCTCCATTCACTAGACAGCAGTTTTTCATTCTGAGCTTAGTGACGAGCAGAAGCCGAGACAGGAGGACTTTCAGACGCGGGACTCAATGTGAGTGGACAGACGGGAAAAAGATCCCCCTCGGCGGCTCACACTTTCCATACATCCCGACTGTACATGATCAATAGAATTTGACCAATATTCATATAAAAGTGAATGAGATTTTACTTTCCCTCTCCTTTCACTAGACAGCAGTTTTTCATTCTGAGTTTAATGAGCGAGCAGAAGCCGAGACAGGAAGGACCTTCAGAACCGGTACTCGCTGTGAGCAGAAGCCGAGACAGGAGGACTTTCAGACGCGGGAATCACCGTGAGCAGAATCCGAGACAGCAAGACTTTCAGACGCGGTACTCACTGTGAGCTCACAGACTGGAAAATGTTTCCCCTCGGTCACGGACTGTTTCCATCCATCCCTACAGTTCCTGAAAATTAGAATTGGACCAATATTCATAGTAAAGTGGCTGAAATCTCATCTTATCTTCTCCGTTCACTGGAGACAGCATTTGATAATTCTGAGCTTAATGAGCGAGCAGAAGCCGAAACAGGAGGACTTTCAGACGCGGGACTCACTGTGAGTCCTCAGAAGGGAAAATATCCCGGTCGGCCGCTGACCGTTTCCATACACCCAGATCATTCACAACCATTCGAATTCAACAAACATTCATATTAAAGTGGCTGAATTGTCATTTTCTCCTCTCCTTTCGCTGGAGACAGCATTTGTTAATTGTGAGCTTTATCAGCGACAGAAAGAAGTAAAACGCAGATGTTGACTCACTGGCCTCAGACTGCTGTCTATTTTGTTTATTCATGAAATGAAAGTTGATAAACATTAGATATTGAGCAGCGATACGTGGATTTTCGGGCTTTTTCACACACTGGTCTGAAATGCAGCCTCTAAAGAAGGTCTCTCCTTTCACATGAGACAGCAGTCGTTAATTGTGAGCTTAATGAGAGAGCAGAAGCGGATACACGAAGACTTTCAGATACCATACTCAGTGTGAGTCCACAGAAGGGAAAAAGATCCCTCGGCCACTTTCATACACCCAGATTGTTGATGAACATTAGAATTTGACAAACACTTTTATTAAATTGGCTGAGATTTTACTTTCTCCTCTCCATTCACTAGACAGCAGTTTTTCATTCTGAGCTTAGTGAGCGAGCAGAAGCCGAGACAGGAGGACTTTCAGACGCGGGACTCAATGTGAGTCGACAGACGGGAAAAAGATCCCCCTCGGCGGCTCACACTTTCCATACATCCCGACTGTACATGATCAATAGAATTTGACCAATATTCATATAAAGTGAATGAGATTTTACTTTCCCCTCTCCTTTCACTAGACAGCAGTTTTTCATTCTGAGTTTAATGAGCGAGCAGAAGCCGAGACAGGAAGGACCTTCAGAACCGGTACTCGCTGTGAGCAGAAGCCGAGACAGAGGACTTTCAGACGCGGAATCACCGTGAGCAGAATCCGAGACAGCAAGACTTTCAGACGCGGTACTCACTGTGAGCTCACAGACTGGAAAATGTTTCCCCTCGGTCACGGACTGTTTCCATCCATCCCTACAGTTCCTGAAAATTAGAATTGGACCAATATTCATAGTAAAGTGGCTGAAATCTCATCTTATCTTCTCCGTTCACTGGAGACAGCATTTGATAATTCTGAGCTTAATGAGCGAGCAGAAGCCGAGACAGGAGGACTTTCAGACGCGGGACTCAATGTGAGTCGACAGACGGGAAAAAGATCCCCCTCGGCGGCTCACACTTTCCATACACCCGACTGTACATGATCAATAGAATTTGACCAATATTCATATAAAAGTGAATGAGATTTTACTTTCCCCTCTCCTTTCACTAGACAGCAGTTTTTCATTCTGAGTTTAATGAGCGAGCAGAAGCCGAGACAGGAAGGACCTTCAGAACCGGTACTCGCTGTGAGCAGAAGCCGAGACAGGAGGACTTTCAGACGCGGGAATCACCGTGAGCAGAATCCGAGACAGCAAGACTTTCAGACGCGGTACTCACTGTGAGCTCACAGACTGGAAAATGTTTCCCTCGGTCACGGACTGTTTCCATCCATCCCTACAGTTCCTGAAAATTAGAATTGGACCAATATTCATAGTAAAGTGGCTGAAATCTCATCTTATCTTCTCCGTTCACTGGAGACAGCATTTGATAATTCTGAGCTTAATGAGCGAGCAGAAGCCGAAACAGGAGGACTTTCAGACGCGGGACTCAATGTGAGTCGACAGACGGGAAAAAGATCCCCTCGGCGGCTCACACTTTCCATACATCCCGACTGTACATGATCAATAGAATTTGACCAATATTCATATAAAAGTGAATGAGATTTTACTTTCCCCTCTCCTTTCACTAGACAGCAGTTTTTCATTCTGAGTTTAATGAGCGAGCAGAAGCCGAGACAGGAAGGACCTTCAGAACCGGTACTCGCTGTGAGCAGAAGCCGAGACAGGCGCACTGTCAGACGCGGGAATCACTGTGAGCAGAAGTCGAGACAGGAGGAATTTCAGACGCGGGACTCACTGTGAGTCCTCAGAAGGGAAAATATCCCGGTCGGCCGCTGACCGTTTCCATACACCCAGATCATTCAACCATTCGAATTCAACAAACATTCATATTAAAGTGGCTGAATTGTCATTTTCTCCTCTCCTTTCGCTGGAGACAGCATTTGTTAATTGTGAGCTTTATCAGCGACAGAAAGAAGTAAAACGCAGATGTTGACTCACTGGCCTCAGACTGCTGTCTATTTTGTTTATTCATGAAATGAAAGTTGATAAACATTAGATATTGAGCAGCGATACGTGGATTTTCGGGCTTTTTCCACACACTGGTCTGAAATGCAGCCTCTAAAGAAGGTCTCTCCTTTCACATGAGACAGCAGTCGTTAATTGTGAGCTTAATGAGAGAGCAGAAGCGGATACACGAAGACTTTCAGATACCATACTCAGTGTGAGTCCACAGAAGGGAAAAAGATCTCCCTCGGCCACTTTCATACACCCAGATTGTTGATGAACATTAGAATTTGACAAACACTTTTATTAAATTGGCTGAGATTTTACTTTCTCCTCTCCATTCACTAGACAGCAGTTTTTCATTCTGAACTTAGTGAGCGAGCAGAAGCCGAGACAGGAGGACTTTCAGACGCGGGAATCACCGTGAGCAGAATCCGAGACAGCAAGACTTTCAGACGCGGGACTCACTGTGAGTTCACAGACGGGAAAATGTTTCCCCTCGGTCACGGACTGTTTCCATCCATCCCTACAGTTCATGAAAATTAGAATTGGACCAATATTCATAGTAAAGTGGCTGAAATCTCATCTTCTCTTCTCCGTTCACTGGAGACAACATTTGATAATTCTGAGCTTAATGAGCGAGCAGAAGCCGAGACAGGGGACTTTCAGACGCGGGACTCAATGTGAGTCGACAGACGGGAAAAAGATCCCCTCGGCGGCTCACACTTTCCATACATCCCGACTGTACATGATCAATAGAATTTGACCAATATTCATATAGAAGTGAATGAGATTTTACTTTCCCCTCTCCTTTCACTAGACAGCAGTTTTTCATTCTGAGTTTAATGAGCGAGCAGAAGCCGAGACAGGGAGGACGTTCAGAACCGGTACTCGCTGTGAGCAGAAGCCGAGACAGGAGGACTTTCAGACGCGGGAATCACCGTGAGCAGAATCCGAGACAGCAAGACTTTCAGACGCGGTACTCACTGTGAGCTCACAGACTGGAAAATGTTTCCCCTCGGTCACGGACTTTTTCCATCCATCCCTACAGTTCCTGAAAATTAGAATTGGACCAATATTCATAGTAAAGTGGCTGAAATCTCATCTTATCTTCTCCGTTCACTGGAGACAGCATTTGATAATTCTGAGCTTAATGAGCGAGCAGAAGCCGAAACAGGAGGACTTTCAGACGCGGGACTCACTGTGAGTCCTCAGAAGGAAAATATCCCGGTCGGCCGCTGACCGTTTCCATACACCCAGATCATTCACAACCATTCGAATTCAACAAACATTCATATTAAAGTGGCTGAATTGTCATTTTCTCCTCTCCTTTCGCTGGAGACAGCAGTTTTTCATTCTGAGTTTAATGAGCGAGCAGAAGCCGAGACAGGAAGGACCTTCAGAACCGGTACTCGCTGTGAGCAGAAGCCGAGACAGGAGGACTTTCAGACGCGGGACTCACTGTGAGTCCTCAGAAGGGAAAATATCCCGGTCGGCCGCTGACCGTTTCCATACACCCAGATCATTCACAACCATTCGAATTCAACAAACATTCATATTAAAGTGGCTGAATTGTCATTTTCTCCTCTCCTTTCGCTGGAGACAGCAGTTTTTCATTCTGAGTTTAATGAGCGAGCAGAAGCCGAGACAGGAAGGACCTTCAGAACCGGTACTCGCTGTGAGCAGAAGCCGAGACAGGAGGACTTTCAGACGCGGGAATCACCGTGAGCAGAATCCGAGACAGCAAGACTTTCAGACGCGGTACTCACTGTGAGCTCACAGACTGGAAAATGTTTCCCCTCGGTCACGGACTGTTTCCATCCATCCCTACAGTTCCTGAAAATTGGAATTGGACCAATATTCATAGTAAAGTGGGTGAAATCTCATCTTATCTTCTCCGTTCACTGGAGACAGCATTTGATAATTCTGAGCTTAATGAGCGAGCAGAAGCCGAAACAGGAGGACTTTCAGACGCGGGACTCAATGTGAGTCGACAGACGGGAAAAAGATCCCCCTCGGCGGCTCACACTTTCCATACATCCCGACTGTACATGATCAATAGAATTTGACCAATATTCATATAAAAGTGAATGAGATTTTACTTTCCCCTCTCCTTTCACTAGACAGCAGTTTTTCATTCTGAGTTTAATGAGCGAGCAGAAGCCGAGACAGGAAGGACCTTCAGAACCGGTACTCGCTGTGAGCAGAAGCCGAGACAGGAGGACTTTCAGACGCGGGAATCACCGTGAGCAGAATCCGAGACAGCAAGACTTTCAGACGCGGTACTCACTGTGAGTCCTCAGAAGGGAAAATATCCCGGTCGGCCGCT
This sequence comes from Lates calcarifer, assembly GCF_001640805.2. Taxonomy (NCBI): domain Eukaryota; kingdom Metazoa; phylum Chordata; class Actinopteri; family Centropomidae; genus Lates; species Lates calcarifer. The sequence continues at coordinate 26,000 of NW_026117305.1, read as the reverse complement.
GACCGTTTCCATACACCCAGATCATTCACAACCATTCGAATTCAACAAACATTCATATTAAAGTGGCTGAATTGTCATTTTCTCCTCTCCTTTCGCTGGAGACAGCAGTTTTTCATTCTGAGTTTAATGAGCGAGCAGAAGCCGAGACAGGAAGGACCTTCAGAACCGGTACTCGCTGTGAGCAGAAGCCGAGACAGGAGGACTTTCAGACGCGGGAATCACCGTGAGCAGAATCCGAGACAGCAAGACTTTCAGACGCGGTACTCACTGTGAGCTCACAGACTGGAAAATGTTTCCCCTCGGTCATGGACTGTTTCCATCCATCCCTACAGTTACTGAAAATTAGAATTGGACCAATATTCATAGTAAAGTGAATGAGATTTTACTTTCCCCTCTCCTTTCACTAGACAGCAGTTTTTCATTCTGAGCTTAGTGAGCGAGCAGAAGCCGAGACAGGAGGACTTTCAGACGCGGGACTCAATGTGAGTCGACAGACGGGAAAAAGATCCCCCTCGGCGGCTCACACTTTCCATACATCCCGACTGTACATGATCAATAGAATTTGACCAATATTCATATAAAAGTGAATGAGATTTTACTTTCCCTCTCCTTTCACTAGACAGCAGTTTTTCATTCTGAGTTTAATGAGCGAGCAGAAGCCGAGACAGGAAGGACCTTCAGAACCGGTACTCGCTGTGAGCAGAAGCCGAGACAGGAGGACTTTCAGACGCGGGAATCACCGTGAGCAGAATCCGAGACAGCAAGACTTTCAGACGCGGTACTCACTGTGAGCTCACAGACTGGAAAATGTTTCCCCTCGGTCACGGACTGTTTCCATCCATCCCTACAGTTCCTGAAAATTGGAATTGGACCAATATTCATAGTAAAGTGGCTGAAATCTCATCTTATCTTCTCCGTTCACTGGAGACAGCATTTGATAATTCTGAGCTTAATGAGCGAGCAGAAGCCGAGACAGGAAGGACCTTCAGAACCGGTACTCGCTGTGAGCAGAAGCCGAGACAGGAGGACTTTCAGACGCGGTACTCACTGTGAGCTCACAGACTGGAAAATGTTTCCCTCGGTCACGGACTGTTTCCATCCATCCCTACAGTTCCTGAAAATTAGAATTGGACCAATATTCATAGTAAAGTGGCTGAAATCTCATCTTATCTTCTCCGTTCACTGGAGACAGCATTTGATAATTCTGAGCTTAATGAGCGAGCAGAAGTCGAGACAGGAGGAATTTCAGACGCGGGACTCACTGTGAGTCCTCAGAAGGGAAAATATCCCGGTCGGCCGCTGACCGTTTCCATACACCCAGATCATTCACAACCATTCGAATTCAACAAACATTCATATTAAAGTGGCTGAATTGTCATTTTCTCCTCTCCTTTCGCTGGAGACAGCATTTGTTAATTGTGAGCTTTATCAGCGACAGAAAGAAGTAAAACGCAGATGTTGACTCACTGGCCTCAGACTGCTGTCTATTTTGTTTATTCATGAAATGAAAGTTGATAAACATTAGATATTGAGCAGCGATACGTGGATTTTCGGGCTTTTTCACACACTGGTCTGAAATGCAGCCTCTAAAGAAGGTCTCTCCTTTCACATGAGACAGCAGTCGTTAATTGTGAGCTTAATGAGAGAGCAGAAGCGGATACACGAAGACTTTCAGATACCATACTCAGTGTGAGTCCACAGAAGGGAAAAAGATCTCCCTCGGCCACTTTCATACACCCAGATTGTTGATGAACATTAGAATTTGACAAACACTTTTATTAAATTGGCTGAGATTTTACTTTCTCCTCTCCATTCACTAGACAGCAGTTTTTCATTCTGAGCTTAGTGAGCGAGCAGAAGCCGAGACAGGAGGACTTTCAGACGCGGGAATCACCGTGAGCAGAATCCGAGACAGCAAGACTTTCAGACGCGGTACTCACTGTGAGCTCACAGACTGGAAAATGTTTCCCCTCGGTCATGGACTGTTTCCATCCATCCCTACAGTTACTGAAAATTAGAATTGGACCAATATTCATAGTAAAGTGGCTGAAATCTCATCTTCTCTTCTCCGTTCACTGGAGACAGCATTTGATAATTCTGAGCTTAATGAGCGAGCAGAAGCCGAAACAGGAGGACTTTCAGACGCGGGACTCACTGTGAGTTCACAGACGGGAAAAAGATCCCCCTCGGCGGCTCACACTTTCCATACATCCCGACTGTACATGATCAATAGAATTTGACCAATATTCATATAAAAGTGAATGAGATTTTACTTTCCCCTCTCCTTTCACTAGACAGCAGTTTTTCATTCTGAGTTTAATGAGCGAGCAGAAGCCGAGACAGGAAGGACCTTCAGAACCGGTACTCGCTGTGAGCAGGAGCCGAGACAGGAGGACTTTCAGACGCGGTACTCACTGTGAGCTCACAGACTGGAAAATGTTTCCCCTCGGTCACGGACTGTTTCCATCCATCCCTACAGTTCCTGAAAATTAGAATTGGACCAATATTCATAGTAAAGTGGCTGAAATCTCATCTTATCTTCTCCGTTCACTGGAGACAGCATTTGATAATTCTGAGCTTAATGAGCGAGCAGAAGCCGAAACAGGAGGACTTTCAGACGCGGGAATCACCGTGAGCAGAATCCGAGACAGCAAGACTTTCAGACGCGGTACTCACTGTGAGCTCACAGACTGGAAAATGTTTCCCCTCGGTCACGGACTGTTTCCATCCATCCCTACAGTTCCTGAAAATTAGAATTGGACCAATATTCATAGTAAAGTGGCTGAAATCTCATCTTATCTTCTCCGTTCACTGGAGACAGCATTTGATAATTCTGAGCTTAATGAGCGAGCAGAAGCCGAAACAGGAGGACTTTCAGACGCGGGACTCACTGTGAGTCCTCAGAAGGGAAAATATCCCGGTCGGCCGCTGACCGTTTCCACACACCCAGATCATTCACAACCATTCGAATTCAACAAACATTCATATTAAAGTGGCTGAATTGTCATTTTTCCTCTCCTTTCGCTGGAGACAGCAGTTTTTCATTCTGAGTTTAATGAGCGAGCAGAAGCCGAGACAGGAAGGACCTTCAGAACCGGTACTCGCTGTGAGCAGAAGCCGAGACAGGAGGACTTTCAGACGCGGGACTCACTGTGAGTCCTCAGAAGGGAAAATATCCCGGTCGGCCGCTGACCGTTTCCATACACCCAGATCATTCACAACCATTCGAATTCAACAAACATTCATATTAAAGTGGCTGAATTGTCATTTTTCTCCTCTCCTTTCGCTGGAGACAGCATTTGTTAATTGTGAGCTTTATCAGCGACAGAAAGAAGTAAAACGCAGATGTTGACTCACTGGCCTCAGACTGCTGTCTATTTTGTTATTCATGAAATGAAAGTTGATAAACATTAGATATTGAGCAGCGATACGTGGATTTTCGGGCTTTTCCACACACTGGTCTGAAATGCAGCCTCTAAAGAAGGTCTCTCCTTTCACATGAGACAGCAGTCGTTAATTGTGAGCTTAATGAGAGAGCAGAAGCGGATACACGAAGACTTTCAGATACCATACTCAGTGTGAGTCCACAGAAGGGAAAAAGATCTCCCTCGGCCACTTTCATACACCCAGATTGTTGATGAACATTAGAATTTGACAAACACTTTTATTAAATTGGCTGAGATTTTACTTTCTCCTCTCCATTCACTAGACAGCAGTTTTTCATTCTGAATTTAGTGAGCGAGCAGAAGCCGAGACAGGAGGACTTTCAGACGCGGGAATCACCGTGAGCAGAATCCGAGACAGCAAGACTTTCAGACGCGGGACTCACTGTGAGTTCACAGACGGGAAAATGTTTCCCCTCGGTCACGGACTGTTTCCATCCATCCCTACAGTTCATGAAAATTAGAACCAATATTCATAGTAAAGTGGCTGAAATCTCATCTTCTCTTCTCCGTTCACTGGAGACAACATTTGATAATTCTGAGCTTAATGAGCGAGCAGAAGCCGAGACAGGACTTTCAGACGCGGGACTCAATGTGAGTCGACAGACGGGAAAAAGATCCCCCTCGGCGGCTCACACTTTCCATACATCCCGACTGTACATGATCAATAGAATTTGACCAATATTCATATAGAAGTGAATGAGATTTTACTTTCCCCTCTCCTTTCACTAGACAGCAGTTTTTCATTCTGAGTTTAATGAGCGAGCAGAAGCCGAGACAGGGAGGACGTTCAGAACCGGTACTCGCTGTGAGCAGAAGCCGAGACAGGAGGACTTTCAGACGCGGGAATCACCGTGAGCAGAATCCGAGACAGCAAGACTTTCAGACGCGGTATTCACTGTGAGCTCACAGACTGGAAAATGTTTCCCCTCGGTCACGGACTGTTTCCATCCATCCCTACAGTTCCTGAAAATTAGAATTGGACCAATATTCATAGTAAAGTGGCTGAAATCTCATCTTATCTTCTCCGTTCACTGGAGACAGCATTTGATAATTCTGAGCTTAATGAGCGAGCAGAAGCCGAGACAGGAGGACTTTCAGACGCGGGACTCAATGTGAGTCGACAGACGGGAAAAAGATCCCCCTCGGCGGCTCACACTTTCCATACATCCCGACTGTACATGATCAATAGAATTTGACCAATATTCATATAAAAGTGAATGAGATTTTACTTTCCCCTCTCCTTTCACTAGACAGCAGTTTTTCATTCTGAGTTTAATGAGCGAGCAGAAGCCGAGACAGGAAGGACCTTCAGAACCGGTACTCGCTGTGAGCAGAAGCCGAGACAGGAGGACTTTCAGACGCGGTACTCACTGTGAGCTCACAGACTGGAAAATGTTTCCCCTCGGTCACGGACTGTTTCCATCCATCCCTACAGTTCCTGAAAATTAGAATTGGACCAATATTCATAGTAAAGTGGCTGAAATCTCATCTTATCTTCTCTGTTCACTGGAGACAGCATTTGATAATTCTGAGCTTAATGAGCGAGCAGAAGCCGAAACAGGAGGACTTTCAGACGCGGGACTCACTGTGAGTCCTCAGAAGGGAAAGTATCCCGGTCGGCCGCTGACCGTTTCCATACACCCAGATCATTCACAACCATTCGAATTCAACAAACATTCATATTAAAGTGGCTGAATTGTCATTTTCTCCTCTCCTTTCGCTGGAGACAGCAGTTTTCATTCTGAGTTTAATGAGCGAGCAGAAGCCGAGACAGGAAGGACCTTCAGAACCGGTACTCGCTGTGAGCAGAAGCCGAGACAGGAGGACTTTCAGACGCGGGAATCACCGTGAGCAGAATCCGAGACAGCAAGACTTTCAGACGCGGTACTCACTGTGAGCTCACAGACTGGAAAATGTTTCCCCTCGGTCATGGACTGTTTCCATCCATCCCTACAGTTACTGAAAATTAGAATTGGACCAATATTCATAGTAAAGTGAATGAGATTTTACTTTCCCCTCTCCTTTCACTAGACAGCAGTTTTTCATTCTGAGTTTAATGAGCGAGCAGAAGCCGAGACAGGAAGGACCTTCAGACGGGACTCGCTGTGAGCAGAAGCCGAGACAGGCGCACTGTCAGACGCGGGAATCACTGTGAGCAGAAGTCGAGACAGGAGGAATTTCAGACGCGGGACTCACTGTGAGTCCTCAGAAGGGAAAAATATCCCGGTCGGCCGCTGACCGTTTCCATACACCCAGATCATTCACAACCATTCGAATTCAACAAACATTCATATTAAAGTGGCTGAATTGTCATTTTCTCCTCTCCTTTCGCTGGAGACAGCATTTGTTAATTGTGAGCTTTATCAGCGACAGAAAGAAGTAAAACGCAGATGTTGACTCACTGGCCTCAGACTGCTGTCTATTTTGTTTATTCATGAAATGAAAGTTGATAAACATTAGATATTGAGCAGCGATACGTGGATTTTCGGGCTTTTTCACACACTGGTCTGAAATGCAGCCTCTAAAGAAGGTCTCTCCTTTCACATGAGACAGCAGTCGTTAATTGTGAGCTTAATGAGAGAGCAGAAGCGGATACACGAAGACTTTCAGATACCATATACTCAGTGTGAGTCCACAGAAGGGAAAAAGATCTCCCTCGGCCACTTTCATACACCCAGATTGTTGATGAACATTAGAATTTGACAAACACTTTTATTAAATTGCTGAGATTTTACTTTCTCCTCTCCATTCACTAGACAGCAGTTTTTCATTCTGAGTTTAATGAGCGAGCAGAAGCCGAGACAGGAAGGACCTTCAGAACCGGTACTCGCTGTGAGCAGAAGCCGAGACAGGCGCACTGTCAGACGCGGGAATCACTGTGAGCAGAAGTCGAGACAGGAGGAATTTCAGACGCGGGACTCACTGTGAGTCCTCAGAAGGGAAAATATCCCGGTCGGCCGCTGACCGTTTCCATACACCCAGATCATTCACAACCATTCGAATTCAACAAACATTCATATTAAAGTGGCTGAATTGTCATTTTCTCCTCTCCTTTCGCTGGAGACAGCATTTGTTAATTGTGAGCTTTATCAGCGACAGAAAGAAGTAAAACGCAGATGTTGACTCACTGGCCTCAGACTGCTGTCTATTTTGTTTATTCAAGAAATGAAAGTTGATAAACATTAGATATTGAGCAGCGATACGTGGATTTTCGGGCTTTTTCCACACACTGGTCTGAAATGCAGCCTCTAAAGAAGGTCTCTCCTTTCACATGAGACAGCAGTCGTTAATTGTGAGCTTAATGAGAGAGCAGAAGCGGATACACGAAGACTTTCAGATACCATACTCAGTGTGAGTCCACAGAAGGGAAAAAGATCTCCCTCGGCCACTTTCATACACCCAGATTGTTGATGAACATTAGAATTTGACAAACACTTTTATTAAATTGGCTGAGATTTTACTTTCTCCTCTCCATTCACTAGACAGCAGTTTTTCATTCTGAGCTTAGTGAGCGAGCAGAAGCCGAGACAGGAGGACTTTCAGACGCGGGACTCAATGTGAGTCGACAGACGGGAAAAAGATCCCCCTCGGCGGCTCACACTTTCCATACATCCCGACTGTACATGATCAATAGAATTTGACCAATATTCATATAAAAGTGAATGAGATTTTACTTTCCCCTCTCCTTTCACTAGACAGCAGTTTTTCATTCTGAGTTTAATGAGCGAGCAGAAGCCGAGACAGGAAGGACCTTCAGAACCGGTACTCGCTGTGAGCAGAAGCCGAGACAGGAGGACTTTCAGACGCGGGAATCACCGTGAGCAGAATCCGAGACAGCAAGACTTTCAGACGCGGTACTCACTGTGAGCTCACAGACTGGAAAATGTTTCCCCTCGGTCACGGACTGTTTCCATCCATCCCTACAGTTCCTGAAAATTAGAATTGGACCAATATTCATAGTAAAGTGGCTGAAATCTCATCTTATCTTCTCCGTTCACTGGAGACAGCATTTGATAATTCTGAGCTTAATGAGCGAGCAGAAGCCGAAACAGGAGGACTTTCAGACGCGGGACTCACTGTGAGTCCTCAGAAGGGAAAATATCCCGGTCGGCCGCTGACCGTTTCCATACACCCAGATCATTCACAACCATTCGAATTCAACAAACATTCATATTAAAGTGGCTGAATTGTCATTTTCTCCTCTCCTTTCGCTGGAGACAGCATTTGTTAATTGTGAGCTTTATCAGCGACAGAAAGAAGTAAAACGCAGATGTTGACTCACTGGCCTCAGACTGCTGTCTATTTTGTTTATTCATGAAATGAAAGTTGATAAACATTAGATATTGAGCAGCGATACGTGGATTTTCGGGCTTTTTCACACACTGGTCTGAAATGCAGCCTCTAAAGAAGGTCTCTCCTTTCACATGAGACAGCAGTCGTTAATTGTGAGCTTAATGAGAGAGCAGAAGCGGATACACGAAGACTTTCAGATACCATACTCAGTGTGAGTCCACAAGGGAAAAAGATCTCCCTCGGCCACTTTCATACACCCAGATTGTTGATGAACATTAGAATTTGACAAACACTTTTATTAAATTGGCTGAGATTTTACTTTCTCCTCTCCATTCACTAGACAGCAGTTTTTCATTCTGAGCTTAGTGAGCGAGCAGAAGCCGAGACAGGAGGACTTTCAGACGCGGGACTCAATGTGAGTCGACAGACGGGAAAAAGATCCCCCTCGGCGGCTCACACTTTCCATACATCCCGACTGTACATGATCAATAGAATTTGACCAATATTCATATAAAAGTGAATGAGATTTTACTTTCCCCTCTCCTTTCACTAGACAGCAGTTTTTCATTCTGAGTTTAATGAGCGAGCAGAAGCCGAGACAGGAAGGACCTTCAGAACCGGTACTCGCTGTGAGCAGAAGCCGAGACAGGAGGACTTTCAGAGGAATCACCGTGAGCAGAATCCGAGACAGCAAGACTTTCAGACGCGGTACTCACTGTGAGCTCACAGACTGGAAAATGTTTCCCCTCGGTCACGGACTGTTTCCATCCATCCCTACAGTTCCTGAAAATTAGAATTGGACCAATATTCATAGTAAAGTGGCTGAAATCTCATCTTATCTTCTCCGTTCACTGGAGACAGCATTTGATAATTCTGAGCTTAATGAGCGAGCAGAAGCCGAAACAGGAGGACTTTCAGACGCGGGACTCAATGTGAGTCGACAGACGGGAAAAAGATCCCCCTCGGCGGCTCACACTTTCCATACATCCCGACTGTACATGATCAATAGAATTTGACCAATATTCATATAAAAGTGAATGAGATTTTACTTTCCCCTCTCCTTTCACTAGACAGCAGTTTTTCATTCTGAGTTTAATGAGCGAGCAGAAGCCGAGACAGGAAGGACCTTCAGAACCGGTACTCGCTGTGAGCAGAAGCCGAGACAGGCGCACTGTCAGACGCGGGAATCACTGTGAGCAGAAGTCGAGACAGGAGGAATTTCAGACGCGGGACTCACTGTGAGTCCTCAGAAGGGAAAATATCCCGGTCGGCGCTGACCGTTTCCATACACCCAGATCATTCACAACCATTCGAATTCAACAAACATTCATATTAAAGTGGCTGAATTGTCATTTTCTCCTCTCCTTTCGCTGGAGACAGCATTTGTTAATTTGAGCTTTATCAGCGACAGAAAGAAGTAAAACGCAGATGTTGACTCACTGGCCTCAGACTGCTGTCTATTTTGTTTATTCATGAAATGAAAGTTGATAAACATTAGATATTGAGCAGCGATACGTGGATTTTCGGGCTTTTTCCACACACTGGTCTGAAATGCAGCCTCTAAAGAAGGTCTCTCCTTTCACATGAGACAGCAGTCGTTAATTGTGAGCTTAATGAGAGAGCAGAAGCGGATACACGAAGACTTTCAGATACCATACTCAGTGTGAGTCCACAGAAGGGAAAAAGATCTCCCTCGGCCACTTTCATACACCCAGATTGTTGATGAACATTAGAATTTGACAAACACTTTTATTAAATTGGCTGAGATTTTACTTTCTCCTCTCCATTCACTAGACAGCAGTTTTTCATTCTGAACTTAGTGAGCGAGCAGAAGCCGAGACAGGAGGACTTTCAGACGCGGGAATCACCGTGAGCAGAATCCGAGACAGCAAGACTTTCAGACGCGGGACTCACTGTGAGTTCACAGACGGGAAAATGTTTCCCCTCGGTCACGGACTGTTTCCATCCATCCCTACAGTTCATGAAAATTAGAATTGGACCAATATTCATAGTAAAGTGGCTGAAATCTCATCTTCTCTTCTCCGTTCACTGGAGACAACATTTGATAATTCTGAGCTTAATGAGCGAGCAGAAGCCGAGACAGGAGGACTTTCAGACGCGGGACTCAATGTGAGTCGACAGACGGGAAAAAGATCCCCCTCGGCGGCTCACACTTTCCATACATCCCGACTGTACATGATCAATAGAATTTGACCAATATTCATATAGAAGTGAATGAGATTTTACTTTCCCCTCTCCTTTCACTAGACAGCAGTTTTTCATTCTGAGTTTAATGAGCGAGCAGAAGCCGAGACAGGGAGGACGTTCAGAACCGGTACTCGCTGTGAGCAGAAGCCGAGACAGGAGGACTTTCAGACGCGGGAATCACCGTGAGCAGAATCCGAGACAGCAAGACTTTCAGACGCGGTACTCACTGTGAGCTCACAGACTGGAAAATGTTTCCCCTCGGTCACGGACTTTTTCCATCCATCCCTACAGTTCCTGAAAATTAGAATTGGACCAATATTCATAGTAAAGTGGCTGAAATCTCATCTTATCTTCTCCGTTCACTGGAGACAGCATTTGATAATTCTGAGCTTAATGAGCGAGCAGAAGCCGAAACAGGAGGACTTTCAGACGCGGGACTCACTGTGAGTCCTCAGAAGGGAAGGGAAAATATCCCGGTCGGCCGCTGACCGTTTCCATACACCCAGATCATTCACAACCATTCGAATTCAACAAACATTCATATTAAAGTGGCTGAATTGTCATTTTCTCCTCTCCTTTCGCTGGAGACAGCAGTTTTTCATTCTGAGTTTAATGAGCGAGCAGAAGCCGAGACAGGAAGGACCTTCAGAAGTACTCGCTGTGAGCAGAAGCCGAGACAGGAGGACTTTCAGACGCGGGACTCACTGTGAGTCCTCAGAAGGGAAAATATCCCGGTCGGCCGCCGTTTCCATACACCCAGATCATTCACAACCATTCGAATTCAACAAACATTCATATTAAAGTGGCTGAATTGTCATTTTCTCCTCTCCTTTCGCTGGAGACAGCAGTTTTTCATTCTGAGTTTAATGAGCGAGCAGAAGCCGAGACAGGAAGGACCTTCAGAACCGGTACTCGCTGTGAGCAGAAGCCGAGACAGGAGGACTTTCAGACGCGGGAATCACCGTGAGCAGAATCCGAGACAGCAAGACTTTCAGACGCGGTACTCACTGTGAGCTCACAGACTGGAAAATGTTTCCCCTCGGTCACGGACTGTTTCCATCCATCCCTACAGTTCCTGAAAATTGGAATTGGACCAATATTCATAGTAAAGTGGGTGAAATCTCATCTTATCTTCTCCGTTCACTGGAGACAGCATTTGATAATTCTGAGCTTAATGAGCGAGCAGAAGCCGAAACAGGAGGACTTTCAGACGCGGGACTCAATGTGAGTCGACAGACGGGAAAAAGATCCCCTCGGCGGCTCACACTTTCCATACATCCCGACTGTACATGATCAATAGAATTTGACCAATATTCATATAAAAGTGAATGAGATTTTACTTTCCCCTCTCCTTTCACTAGACAGCAGTTTTTCATTCTGAGTTTAATGAGCGAGCAGAAGCCGAGACAGGAAGGACCTTCAGAACCGGTACTCGCTGTGAGCAGAAGCCGAGACAGGCGCACTGTCAGACGCGGGAATCACTGTGAGCAGAAGTCGAGACAGGAGGAATTTCAGACGCGGGACTCACTGTGAGTCCTCAGAAGGGAAAATATCCCGGTCGGCCGCTGACCGTTTCCATACACCCAGATCATTCACAACCATTCGAATTCAACAAACATTCATATTAAAGTGGCTGAATTGTCATTTTCTCCTCTCCTTTCGCTGGAGACAGCATTTGTTAATTGTGAGCTTTATCAGCGACAGAAAGAAGTAAAACGCAGATGTTGACTCACTGGCCTCAGACTGCTGTCTATTTTGTTTATTCATGAAATGAAAGTTGATAAACATTAGATATTGAGCAGCGATACGTGGATTTTCGGGCTTTTTCCACACACTGGTCTGAAATGCAGCCTCTAAAGAAGGTCTCTCCTTTCACATGAGACAGCAGTCGTTAATTGTGAGCTTAATGAGAGAGCAGAAGCGGATACACGAAGACTTTCAGATACCATACTCAGTGTGAGTCCACAGAAGGGAAAAAGATCTCCCTCGGCCACTTTCATACACCCAGATTGTTGATGAACATTAGAATTTGACAAACACTTTTATTAAATTGGCTGAGATTTTACTTTCTCCTCTCCATTCACTAGACAGCAGTTTTTCATTCTGAGCTTAGTGAGCGAGCAGAAGCCGAGACAGGAGGACTTTCAGACGCGGGACTCAATGTGAGTCGACAGACGGGAAAAAGATCCCCCTCGGCGGCTCACACTTTCCATACATCCCGACTGTACATGATCAATAGAATTTGACCAATATTCATATAAAAGTGAATGAGATTTTACTTTCCCCTCTCCTTTCACTAGACAGCAGTTTTTCATTCTGAGTTTAATGAGCGAGCAGAAGCCGAGACAGGAAGGACCTTCAGAACCGGTACTCGCTGTGAGCAGAAGCCGAGACAGGAGGACTTTCAGACGCGGGAATCACCGTGAGCAGAATCCGAGACAGCAAGACTTTCAGACGCGGTACTCACTGTGAGCTCACAGACTGGAAAATGTTTCCCCTCGGTCACGGACTGTTTCCATCCATCCCTACAGTTCCTGAAAATTAGAATTGGACCAATATTCATAGTAAAGTGGCTGAAATCTCATCTTATCTTCTCCGTTCACTGGAGACAGCATTTGATAATTCTGAGCTTAATGAGCGAGCAGAAGCCGAAACAGGAGGACTTTCAGACGCGGGACTCAATGTGAGTCGACAGACGGGAAAAAGATCCCCCTCGGCGGCTCACACTTTCCATACATCCCGACTGTACATGATCAATAGAATTTGACCAATATTCATATAAAAGTGAATGAGATTTTACTTTCCCCTCTCCTTTCACTAGACAGCAGTTTTTCATTCTGAGTTTAATGAGCGAGCAGAAGCCGAGACAGGAAGACCTTCAGAATTTGTTCACTGTGAGCAGAAGTCGAGACAGGAGGAATTTCAGACGCGGGACTCACTGTGAGTCCTCAGAAGGGAAAATATCCCGGTCGGCCGCTGACCGTTTCCATACACCCAGATCATTCACAACCATTCGAATTCAACAAACATTCATATTAAAGTGGCTGAATTGTCATTTTCTCCTCTCCTTTCGCTGGAGACAGCATTTGTTAATTGTGAGCTTTATCAGCGACAGAAAGAAGTAAAACGCAGATGTTGACTCACTGGCCTCAGACTGCTGTCTATTTTGTTTATTCATGAAATGAAAGTTGATAAACATTAGATATTGAGCAGCGATACGTGGATTTTCGGGCTTTTTCACACACTGGTCTGAAATGCAGCCTCTAAAGAAGGTCTCTCCTTTCACATGAGACAGCAGTCGTTAATTGTGAGCTTAATGAGAGAGCAGAAGCGGATACACGAAGACTTTCAGATACCATACTCAGTGTGAGTCCACAGAAGGGAAAAAGATCTCCCTCGGACCCAGATTGTTGATGAACATTAGAATTTGACAAACACTTTTATTAAATTGGCTGAGATTTTACTTTCTCCTCTCCATTCACTAGACAGCAGTTTTCATTCTGAGCTTAGTGAGCGAGCAGAAGCCGAGACAGGAGGACTTTCAGACGCGGGACTCAATGTGAGTGGACAGACGGGAAAAAGATCCCCCTCGGCGGCTCACACTTTCCATACATCCCGACTGTACATGATCAATAGAATTTGACCAATATTCATATAAAAGTGAATGAGATTTTACTTTCCCCTCTCCTTTCACTAGACAGCAGTTTTTCATTCTGAGTTTAATGAGCGAGCAGAAGCCGAGACAGGAAGGACCTTCAGAACCGGTACTCGCTGTGAGCAGAAGCCGAGACAGGAGGACTTTCAGACGCGGGAATCACCGTGAGCAGAATCCGAGACAGCAAGACTTTCAGACGCGGTACTCACTGTGAGCTCACAGACTGGAAAATGTTTCCCCTCGGTCACGGACTGTTTCCATCCATCCCTACAGTTCCTGAAAATTAGAATTGGACCAATATTCATAGTAAAAGTGGCTGAAATCTCATCTTATCTTCTCCGTTCACTGGAGACAGCATTTGATAATTCTGAGCTTAATGAGCGAGCAGAAGCCGAAACAGGAGGACTTTCAGACGGGGACTCACTGTGAGTCCTCAGAAGGAAAATATCCCGGTCGGCGCTGACCGTTTCCACACACCCAGATCATTCACAACCATTCGAATTCAACAAACATTCATATTAAAGTGGCTGAATTGTCATTTTCTCCTCTCCTTTCGCTGGAGACAGCAGTTTTTCATTCTGAGTTTAATGAGCGAGCAGAAGCCGAGACAGGAAGGACCTTCAGAACCGGTACTCGCTGTGAGCAGAAGCCGAGACAGGAGGACTTTCAGACGCGGGACTCACTGTGAGTCCTCAGAAGGGAAAATCCCGGTCGGCCGCTGACCGTTTCCATACACCCAGATCATTCACAACCATTCGAATTCAACAAACATTCATATTAAAGTGGCTGAATTGTCATTTTTCTCCTCTCCTTTCGCTGGAGACAGCAGTTTTTCATTCTGAGTTTAATGAGCGAGCAGAAGCCGAGACAGGAAGGACCTTCAGAACCGGTACTCGCTGTGAGCAGAAGCCGAGACAGGAGGACTTTCAGACGCGGGAATCACCGTGAGCAGAATCCGAGACAGCAAGACTTTCAGACGCGGTACTCACTGTGAGCTCACAGACTGGAAAATGTTTCCCCTCGGTCATGGACTGTTTCCATCCATCCCTACAGTTACTGAAAATTAGAATTGGACCAATATTCATAGTAAAGTGAATGAGATTTTACTTTCCCCTCTCCTTTCACTAGACAGCAGTTTTTCATTCTGAGCTTAGTGAGCGAGCAGAAGCCGAGACAGGAGGACTTTCAGACGCGGGACTCAATGTGAGTCGACAGACGGGAAAAAGATCCCCCTCGGCGGCTCACACTTTCCATACATCCCGATACATGATCAATAGAATTTGACCAATATTCATATAAAAGTGAATGAGATTTTACTTTCCCCTCTCCTTTCACTAGACAGCAGTTTTTCATTCTGAGTTTAATGAGAGCAGAAGCCGAGACAGGAAGGACCTTCAGAAGTACTCGCTGTGAGCAGAAGCCGAGACAGAGGACTTTCAGACGCGGAATCACCGTGAGCAGAATCCGAGACAGCAAGACTTTCAGACGCGGTACTCACTGTGAGCTCACAGACTGGAAAATGTTTCCCCTCGGTCACGGACTGTTTCCATCCATCCCTACAGTTCCTGAAAATTGAATTGGACCAATATTCATAGTAAAGTGGCTGAAATCTCATCTTATCTTCTCCGTTCACTGGAGACAGCATTTGATAATTCTGAGCTTAATGAGCGAGCAGAAGCCGAGACAGGAGGACTTTCAGACGCGGGACTCAAATGTGAGTGGACAGACGGGAAAAAGATCCCCCTCGGCGGCTCACACTTTCCATACATCCCGACTGTACATGATCAATAGAATTTGACCAATATTCATATAAAAGTGAATGAGATTTTACTTTCCCCTCTCTTTCACTAGACAGCAGTTTTTCATTCTGAGTTTAATGAGCGAGCAGAAGCCGAGACAGGAAGGACCTTCAGAACCGGTACTCGCTGTGAGCAGAAGCGAGACAGGAGAGACTTTCAGACGCGGTACTCACTGTGAGCTCACAGACTGGAAAATGTTTCCCCTCGGTCACGGACTGTTTCCATCCATCCCTACAGTTCCTGAAAATTAGAATTGGACCAATATTCATAGTAAAGTGGCTGAAATCTCATCTTATCTTCTCCGTTCACTGGAGACAGCATTTGATAATTCTGAGCTTAATGAGCGAGCAGAAGCCGAAACAGGAGGACTTTCAGACGCGGGACTCACTGTGAGTCCTCAGAAGGGAAAATATCCCGGTCGGCCGCTGACCGTTTCCATACACCCAGATCATTCACAAACCATTCGAATTCAACAAACATTCATATTAAAGTGGCTGAATTGTCATTTTCTCCTCTCCTTTCGCTGGAGACAGCATTTTGTTAATTGTGAGCTTTATCAGCGACAGAAAGAAGTAAAACGCAGATGTTGACTCACTGGCCTCAGACTGCTGTCTATTTTGTTTATTCATGAAATGAAAGTTGATAAACATTAGATATTGAGCAGCGATACGTGGATTTTCGGGCTTTTTTCACACACTGGTCTGAAATGCAGCCTCTAAAGAAGGTCTCTCCTTTCACATGAGACAGCAGTCGTTAATTGTGAGCTTAATGAGAGAGCAGAAGCGGATACACGAAGACTTTCAGATACCATACTCAGTGTGAGTCCACAGAAGGGAAAAAGATCTCCCTCGGCCACTTTCATACACCCAGATTGTTGATGAACATTAGAATTTGACAAACACTTTTATTAAATTGGCTGAGATTTTACTTTCTCCTCTCCATTCACTAGACAGCAGTTTTTCATTCTGAGCTTAGTGAGCGAGCAGAAGCGAGACAGGAGGACTTTCAGACGCGGGACTCAATGTGAGTCGACAGACGGGAAAAAGATCCCCCTCGGCGGCTCACACTTTCCATACATCCCGACTGTACATGATCAATAGAATTTGACCAATATTCATATAAAGTGAATGAGATTTTACTTTCCCTCTCCTTTCACTAGACAGCAGTTTTTCATTCTGAGTTTAATGAGCGAGCAGAAGCCGAGACAGGAAGGACCTTCAGAACCGGTACTCGCTGTGAGCAGAAGCCGAGACAGGAGGACTTTCAGACGGGAATCACCGTGAGCAGAATCCGAGACAGCAAGACTTTCAGACGCGGTACTCACTGTGAGCTCACAGACTGGAAAATGTTTCCCCTCGGTCACGGACTGTTTCCATCCATCCCTACAGTTCCTGAAAATTAGAATTGGACCAATATTCATAGTAAAGTGGCTGAAATCTCATCTTATCTTCTCCGTTCACTGGAGACAGCATTTGATAATTCTGAGCTTAATGAGCGAGCAGAAGCCGAGACAGGAGGACTTTCAGACGCGGGACTCAATGTGAGTCGACAGACGGGAAAAAGATCCCCTCGGCGGCTCACACTTTCCATACATCCCGACTGTACATGATCAATAGAATTTGACCAATATTCATATAAAGTGAATGAGATTTTACTTTCCCTCTCCTTTCACTAGACAGCAGTTTTTCATTCTGAGTTTAATGAGCGAGCAGAAGCCGAGACAGGAAGGACCTTCAGAACCGGTACTCGCTGTGAGCAGAAGCCGAGACAGGAGGACTTTCAGACGCGGGAATCACCGTGAGCAGAATCCGAGACAGCAAGACTTTCAGACGCGGTACTCACTGTGAGCTCACAGACTGGAAAATGTTTCCCTCGGTCACGGACTGTTTCCATCCATCCCTACAGTTCCTGAAAATTAGAATTCAATATTCATAGTAAAGTGGCTGAAATCTCATCTTATCTTCTCCGTTCACTGGAGACAGCATTTGATAATTCTGAGCTTAATGAGCGAGCAGAAGCCGAAACAGGAGGACTTTCAGACGCGGGACTCAATGTGAGTCGACAGACGGGAAAAAGATCCCCCTCGGCGGCTCACACTTTCCATACATCCCGACTGTACATGATCAATAGAATTTGACCAATATTCATATAAAAGTGAATGAGATTTTACTTTCCCCTCTCCTTTCACTAGACAGCAGTTTTTCATTCTGAGTTTAATGAGCGAGCAGAAGCCGAGACAGGAAGGACCTTCAGAACCGGTACTCGCTGTGAGCAGAAGCCGAGACAGGCGCACTGTCAGACGCGGGAATCACTGTGAGCAGAAGTCGAGACAGGAGGAATTTCAGACGCGGGACTCACTGTGAGTCCTCAGAAGGGAAAATATCCCGGTCGGCCGCTGACCGTTTCCATACACCCAGATCATTCACAACCATTCGAATTCAACAAACATTCATATTAAAGTGGCTGAATTGTCATTTTCTCCTCTCCTTTCGCTGGAGACAGCATTTGTTAATTGTGAGCTTTATCAGCGACAGAAAGAAGTAAAACGCAGATGTTGACTCACTGGCCTCAGACTGCTGTCTATTTTGTTTATTCATGAAATGAAAGTTGATAAACATTAGATATTGAGCAGCGATACGTGGATTTTCGGGCTTTTTCCACACACTGGTCTGAAATGCAGCCTCTAAAGAAGGTCTCTCCTTTCACATGAGACAGCAGTCGTTAATTGTGAGCTTAATGAGAGAGCAGAAGCGGATACACGAAGACTTTCAGATACCATACTCAGTGTGAGTCCACAGAAGGGAAAAAGATCTCCCTCGGCCACTTTCATACACCCAGATTGTTGATGAACATTAGAATTTGACAAACACTTTTATTAAATTGGCTGAGATTTTACTTTCTCCTCTCCATTCACTAGACAGCAGTTTTTCATTCTGAACTTAGTGAGCGAGCAGAAGCCGAGACAGGAGGACTTTCAGACGCGGGAATCACCGTGAGCAGAATCCGAGACAGCAAGACTTTCAGACGCGGGACTCACTGTGAGTTCACAGACGGGAAAATGTTTCCCCTCGGTCACGGACTGTTTCCATCCATCCCTACAGTTCATGAAAATTAGAATTGGACCAATATTCATAGTAAAGTGGCTGAAATCTCATCTTCTCTTCTCCGTTCACTGGAGACAACATTTGATAATTCTGAGCTTAATGAGCGAGCAGAAGCCGAGACAGGAGGACTTTCAGACGCGGGACTCAATGTGAGTCGACAGACGGGAAAAAGATCCCCCTCGGCGGCTCACACTTTCCATACATCCCGACTGTACATGATCAATAGAATTTGACCAATATTCATATAGAAGTGAATGAGATTTTACTTTCCCCTCTCCTTTCACTAGACAGCAGTTTTTCATTCTGAGTTTAATGAGCGAGCAGAAGCCGAGACAGGGAGGACGTTCAGAACCGGTACTCGCTGTGAGCAGAAGCCGAGACAGGAGGACTTTCAGACGCGGGAATCACCGTGAGCAGAATCCGAGACAGCAAGACTTTCAGACGCGGTACTCACTGTGAGCTCACAGACTGGAAAATGTTTCCCCTCGGTCACGGACTTTTTCCATCCATCCCTACAGTTCCTGAAAATTAGAATTGGACCAATATTCATAGTAAAGTGGCTGAAATCTCATCTTATCTTCTCCGTTCACTGGAGACAGCATTTGATAATTCTGAGCTTAATGAGCGAGCAGAAGCCGAAACAGGAGGACTTTCAGACGCGGGACTCACTGTGAGTCCTCAGAAGGGAAAATATCCCGGTCGGCCGCTGACCGTTTCCATACACCCAGATCATTCACAACCATTCGAATTCAACAAACATTCATATTAAAGTGGCTGAATTGTCATTTTCTCCTCTCCTTTCGCTGGAGACAGCAGTTTTTCATTCTGAGTTTAATGAGCGAGCAGAAGCCGAGACAGGAAGGACCTTCAGAACCGGTACTCGCTGTGAGCAGAAGCCGAGACAGGAGGACTTTCAGACGCGGGACTCACTGTGAGTCCTCAGAAGGGAAAATATCCCGGTCGGCCGCTGACCGTTTCCATACACCCAGATCATTCACAACCATTCGAATTCAACAAACATTCATATTAAAGTGGCTGAATTGTCATTTTCTCCTCTCCTTTCGCTGGAGACAGCAGTTTTTCATTCTGAGTTTAATGAGCGAGCAGAAGCCGAGACAGGAAGGACCTTCAGAACCGGTACTCGCTGTGAGCAGAAGCCGAGACAGGAGGACTTTCAGACGCGGGAATCACCGTGAGCAGAATCCGAGACAGCAAGACTTTCAGAGACGCGGTACTCACTGTGAGCTCACAGACTGGAAAATGTTTCCCCTCGGTCACGGACTGTTTCCATCCATCCCTACAGTTCCTGAAAATTGGAATTGGACCAATATTCATAGTAAAGTGGGTGAAATCTCATCTTATCTTCTCCGTTCACTGGAGACAGCATTTGATAATTCTGAGCTTAATGAGCGAGCAGAAGCCGAAACAGGAGGACTTTCAGACGCGGGACTCAATGTGAGTCGACAGACGGGAAAAAGATCCCCCTCGGCGGCTCACACTTTCCATACATCCCGACTGTACATGATCAATAGAATTTGACCAATATTCATATAAAAGTGAATGAGATTTTACTTTCCCCTCTCCTTTCACTAGACAGCAGTTTTTCATTCTGAGTTTAATGAGCGAGCAGAAGCCGAGACAGGAAGGACCTTCAGAACCGGTACTCGCTGTGAGCAGAAGCCGAGACAGGCGCACTGTCAGACGCGGGAATCACTGTGAGCAGAAGTCGAGACAGGAGGAATTTCAGACGCGGGACTCACTGTGAGTCCTCAGAAGGGAAAATATCCCGGTCGGCCGCTGACCGTTTCCATACACCAGATCATTCACAACCATTCGAATTCAACAAACATTCATATTAAAGTGGCTGAATTGTCATTTTCTCCTCTCCTTTCGCTGGAGACAGCATTTGTTAATTGTGAGCTTTATCAGCGACAGAAAGAAGTAAAACGCAGATGTTGACTCACTGGCCTCAGACTGCTGTCTATTTTGTTTATTCATGAAATGAAAGTTGATAAACATAGATATTGAGGCAGCGATACGGGTTTGGATTTCGGGGCTTTTTCACACACTGGTCTGAAATGCAGCCTCTAAAGAAGGTCTCTCCTTTCACATGAGACAGCAGTCGTTAATTGTGAGCTTAATGAGAGAGCAGAAGCGGATACACGAAGACTTTCAGATACCATACTCAGTGTGAGTCCACAGAAGGGAAAAAGATCTCCCTCGGCCACTTTCATACACCCAGATTGTTGATGAACATTAGAATTTGACAAACACTTTTATTAAATTGGCTGAGATTTTACTTTCTCCTCTCCATTCACTAGACAGCAGTTTTTCATTCTGAGCTTAGTGAGCGAGCAGAAGCCGAGACAGGAGGACTTTCAGACGCGGACTCAATGTGAGTCGACAGACGGGAAAAAGATCCCCCTCGGCGCTCACACTTTCCATACATCCCGACTGTACATGATCAATAGAATTTGACCAATATTCATATAAAAGTGAATGAGATTTTACTTTCCCTCTCCTTTCACTAGACAGCAGTTTTTCATTCTGAGTTTAATGAGCGAGCAGAAGCCGAGACAGGAAGGACCTTCAGAACCGGTACTCGCTGTGAGCAGAAGCGAGACAGGAGGACTTTCAGACGCGGGAATCACCGTGAGCAGAATCCGAGACAGCAAGACTTTCAGACGCGGTACTCACTGTGAGCTCACAGACTGGAAAATGTTTCCCCTCGGTCACGGACTGTTTCCATCCATCCCTACAGTTCCTGAAAATTGAATTGGACCAATATTCATAGTAAAGTGGCTGAAATCTCATCTTATCTTCTCCGTTCACTGGAGACAGCATTTGATAATTCTGAGCTTAATGAGCGAGCAGAAGCCGAAACAGGAGGACTTTCAGACGCGGGACTCAATGTGAGTCGACAGACGGGAAAAAGATCCCCCTCGGCGGCTCACACTTTCCATACATCCGACTGTACATGATCATAGAATTTGACCAATATTCATATAAAAGTGAATGAGATTTTACTTTCCCCTCTCCTTTCACTAGACAGCAGTTTTTCATTCTGAGTTTAATGAGCGAGCAGAAGCCGAGACAGGAAGGACCTTCAGAACCGGTACTCGCTGTGAGCAGAAGCCGAGACAGGCGCACTGTCAGACGCGGGAATCACTGTGAGCAGAAGTCGAGACAGGAGGAATTTCAGACGCGGGACTCACTGTGAGTCCTCAGAAGGGAAAATATCCCGGTCGGCCGCTGACCGTTTCCATACACCCAGATCATTCACAACCATTCGAATTCAACAAACATTCATATTAAAGTGGCTGAATTGTCATTTTCTCCTCTCCTTTCGCTGGAGACAGCATTTGTTAATTGTGAGCTTTATCAGCGACAGAAAGAAGTAAAACGCAGATGTTGACTCACTGGCCTCAGACTGCTGTCTATTTTGTTTATTCATGAAATGAAAGTTGATAAACATTAGATATTGAGCAGCGATACGTGGATTTTCGGGCTTTTTCCACACACTGGTCTGAAATGCAGCCTCTAAAGAAGGTCTCTCTTTCACATGAGACAGCAGTCGTTAATTGTGAGCTTAATGAGAGAGCAGAAGCGGATACACGAAGACTTTCAGATACCATACTCAGTGTGAGTCCACAGAAGGGAAAAGATCTCCCTCGGCCACTTTCATACACCAGATTGTTGATGAACATTAGAATTGACAAACACTTTTATTAAATTGGCTGAGATTTTACTTTCTCCTCTCCATTCACTAGACAGCAGTTTTTTTCATTCTGACTTAGTGAGCGAGCAGAAGCCGAGACAGGAGGACTTTCAGACGCGGGACTCAATGTGAGTGGACAGACGGGAAAAAGATCCCCCTCGGCGGCTCACACTTTCCATACATCCCGACCTGATCAATAGAATTTGACCAATATTCATATAAAAGTGAATGAGATTTTACTTTCCCCTCTCCTTTCACTAGACAGCAGTTTTTCATTCTGAGTTTAATGAGCGAGCAGAAGCCGAGACAGGAAGGACCTTCAGAACCGGTACTCGCTGTGAGCAGAAGCCGAGACAGGAGGACTTTCAGACGCGGGAATCACCGTGAGCAGAATCCGAGACAGCAAGACTTTCAGACGCGGTACTCACTGTGAGCTCACAGACTGAAAATGTTTCCCCTCGGTCACGGACTGTTTCCATCCATCCCTACAGTTCCTGAAAATTAGAATTGGACCAATATTCATAGTAAAGTGGCTGAAATCTCATCTTATCTTCTCCGTTCACTGGAGACAGCATTTGATAATTCTGAGCTTAATGAGCGAGCAGAAGCCGAAACAGGAGGACTTTCAGACGCGGGACTCACTGTGAGTCCTCAGAAGGGAAAATATCCCGGTCGGCCCGCTGACCGTTTCCATACACCCAGATCATTCACAACCATTCGAATTCAACAAACATTCATATTAAAGTGGCTGAATTGTCATTTTCTCCTCTCCTTTCGCTGGAGACAGCAGTTTTTTCATTCTGAGTTTAATGAGCGAGCAGAAGCCGAGACAGGAAGGACCTTCAGAACCGGTACTCGCTGTGAGCAGAAGCCGAGACAGGAGGACTTTCAGACGCGGGACTCACTGTGAGTCCTCAGAAGGGAAAATATCCCGGTCGGCCGCTGACCGTTTCCATACACCAGATCATTCACAACCATTCGAATTCAACAAACATTCATATTAAAGTGGCTGAATTGTCATTTTCTCCTCTCCTTTCGCTGGAGACAGCAGTTTTTCATTCTGAGTTTAATGAGCGAGCAGAAGCCGAGACAGGAAGGACCTTCAGAACCGGTACTCGCTGTGAGCAGAAGCCGAGACAGGAGGACTTTCAGACGCGGGAATCACCGTGAGCAGAATCCGAGACAGCAAGACTTTCAGACGCGGTACTCACTGTGAGCTCACAGACTGGAAAATGTTTCCCCTCGGTCACGGACTGTTTCCATCCATCCCTACAGTTCTGAAAATTAGAATTGGACCAATATTCATAGTAAAGTGAATGAATTTTTACTTTCCCCTCTCCTTTCACTAGACAGCAGTTTTTCATTCTGAGCTTAGTGAGCGAGCAGAAGCCGAGACAGGAGGACTTTCAGACGCGGGACTCAATGTGAGTCGACAGACGGGAAAAAGATCCCCCTCGGCGGCTCACACTTTCCATACATCCCGACTGTACATGATCAATAGAATTTGACCAATATTCATATAAAAGTGAATGAGATTTTACTTTCCCCTCTCCTTTCACTAGACAGCAGTTTTTCATTCTGAGTTTAATGAGCGAGCAGAAGCCGAGACAGGAAGGACCTTCAGAACCGGTACTCGCTGTGAGCAGAAGCCGAGACAGGAGGACTTTCAGACGCGGGAATCACCGTGAGCAGAATCCGAGACAGCAAGACTTTCAGACGCGGTACTCACTGTGAGCTCACAGACTGGAAAATGTTTCCCTCGGTCACGGACTGTTTCCATCCATCCCAGTTCCTGAAAATTGGAATTGGACCAATATTCATAGTAAAGTGGCTGAAATCTCATCTTATCTTCTCCGTTCACTGGAGACAGCATTTGATAATTCTGAGCTTAATGAGCGAGCAGAAGCCGAGACAGGAGGACTTTCAGACGCGGGACTCAATGTGAGTGGACAGACGGGAAAAAGATCCCCCTCGGCGGCTCACACTTTCCATACATCCCGACTGTACATGATCAATAGAATTTGACCAATATTCATATAAAAGTGAATGAGATTTTACTTTCCCCTCTCGTTTCACTAGACAGCAGTTTTTCATTCTGAGTTTAATGAGCGAGCAGAAGCCGAGACAGGAAGGACCTTCAGAACCGGTACTCGCTGTGAGCAGAAGCCGAGACAGGAGGACTTTCAGACGCGGTACACTGTGAGCTCACAGACTGGAAAATGTTTCCCCTCGTCACGGACTGTTTCCATCCATCCCTACAGTTCTGAAAATTAGAATTGGACCAATATTCATAGTAAAGTGGCTGAAATCTCATCTTATCTTCTCCGTTCACTGGAGACAGCATTTGATAATTCTGAGCTTAATGAGCGAGCAGAATTTCAGACGCGGGACTCACTGTGAGTCTCAGAAGGGAAAATATCCCGTCGGCCGCTGACCGTTTCCATACACCCAGATCATTCACAACCATTCGAATTCAACAAACATTCATATTAAAGTGGCTGAATTGTCATTTTCTCCTCTCCTTTCGCTGGAGACAGCATTTGTTAATTGTGAGCTTTATCAGCGACAGAAAGAAGTAAAACGCAGATGTTGACTCACTGGCCTCAGACTGCTGTCTATTTTGTTTATTCATGAAATGAAAGTTGATAAACATTAGATATTGAGCAGCGATACGTGGATTTTCGGGCTTTTTCACACACTGGTCTGAAATGCAGCCTCTAAAGAAGGTCTCTCCTTTCACATGAGACAGCAGTCGTTAATTGTGAGCTTAATGAGAGAGCAGAAGCGGATACACGAAGACTTTCAGATACCATACTCAGTGTGAGTCCACAGAAGGGAAAAAGATCTCCCTCGGGCCACTTTCATACACCCAGATTGTTGATGAACATTAGAATTTGACAAACACTTTTATTAAATTGGCTGAGATTTTACTTTCTCCTCTCCATTCACTAGACAGCAGTTTTTCATTCTGAGCTTAGTGAGCGAGCAGAAGCCGAGACAGGAGGACTTTCAGACGCGGGACTCAATGTGAGTCGACAGACGGGAAAAAGATCCCCTCGGCGGCTCACACTTTCCATACATCCCGACTGTACATGATCAATAGAATTTGACCAATATTCATATAAAAGTGAATGAGATTTTACTTTCCCTCCCTTTCACTAGACAGCAGTTTTTCATTCTGAGTTTAATGAGCGAGCAGAAGCCGAGACAGGAAGGACCTTCAGAACCGGTACTCGCTGTGAGCAGAAGCCGAGACAGGAGGACTTTCAGACGCGGGAATCACCGTGAGCAGAATCCGAGACAGCAAGACTTTCAGACGCGGTACTCACTGTGAGCTCACAGACTGGAAAATGTTTCCCCTCGGTCACGGACTGTTTCCATCCATCCCTACAGTTCCTGAAAATTAGAATTGGACCAATATTCATAGTAAAGTGGCTGAAATCTCATCTTATCTTCTCCGTTCACTGGAGACAGCATTTGATAATTCTGAGCTTAATGAGCGAGCAGAAGCCGAGACAGGAGGACTTTCAGACGCGGACTCAATGTGAGTCGACAGACGGGAAAAAGATCCCCCTCGGCGGCTCACACTTTCCATACATCCCGACTGTACATGATCAATAGAATTTGACCAATATTCATATAAAAGTGAATGAGATTTTACTTTCCCCTCTCCTTTCACTAGACAGCAGTTTTTCATTCTGAGTTTAATGAGCGAGCAGAAGCCGAGACAGGAAGGACCTTCAGAACCGGTACTCGCTGTGAGCAGAAGCCGAGACA